>NW_018165470.1:250251-302493 GCF_001263595.1 Phalaenopsis equestris | reverse complement strand
CCGATCCGCCGCCACCGCCGCCGTCCCCGCTTCCCTCGATCTGACCACCGGCGTCGACTCTCGCGATATCATCATCGATACCTCCACCAACATCTCCGCTCGCCTCTACCTCCCCACCTCCAACTCCTCCGATCAAAAAATCCCCATCTTGCTCTACCTCCACGGAGGCGGCTTCTGCATCGAATCTGCTGCATCCCCCAACTACCACCGCCTCCTCAACACCCTCTCAGCCGCCGCCCCTCTTCTCGGCATCTCCCTCAACTACCGCCTCGCGCCAGAGCACCGCCCCCCCGCCGCATACGAAGACGCATGGGCCGCTATTCAGTGGGTCATTTCCTTAGCCGACCCCTGGATCGCCCGATTCGGAGATCTAAACCGTCTGTTCATCGCCGGCGATAGCGCCGGCGGGAACATTGTTCACCAGTTAGCGATGCGATTGGGGGCGGCGGGGTTGCGGGTGAAGGGAATGGCTTTGATTCATCCGTTCTTTTGGGGGTCGGAGCCGGTGGGGTTGGAGCCACGGGATAGGGAGTTCAGGGATTGGATGAACCGGCGGTGGTGGTTCACGTTTCCGGGAGCGGTTGGATTGGATGATCCGAGGTGGAATCCGACGGCGGAGGGGGCGCCGAGTTTGGCGGGGCTGGGTTGCGAGCGGGTGTTGGTGACGGTGGCGGATAAGGATTATTTGAAGTACAGGGGGAGGGAGTACTACGAGAGGCTGAAGGAAAGCGGGTGGAAGGGGGTGGCGGAGTTTGTGGAGACGCCGGCGGCGGGTCATGTTTTTCATATACTGGATCATGCATCTGAGATTGCTGTGAAGAAGGTGAGGATTTTGGCTGATTTCTTTGGCCGGGATTGAGTGGAGAGGATCCCACACGGCCACACCCCATGTATTTGGAGGCTTAGATTTATTGGATATAAGTAATATTTTATCCTCCTTTTGTAACCTAATTAATACCATAAATAATGGGATGGCAATCAATAGGATGATTTGTATAAGTGCCTTTTTTATTTCTTAAAAAAGTGATTTTCTTGCTTTCAATTTTATAGGAATATTAACTTAATTTCTATAATAAAGGTTTTTATATTTATAATATATAAGAGTAAAATTTTTATTTTTTAATAAAGTATATTAATTATGTCTTAATTTGATGATAAAAATTGAAGTTAGTGAGATTAAAATATGATTTTGTTTTCCGTTGCCCGGTTTAATCTAACCCAACACAGGTTCAACTTGACCCACCCTAGTTTGACCTTGCCCAGCCTAGATTTGACATGACCCAACCCGGGTTCAACCAAATCCAACCCAAGTCCGACTCGACCCAAACCCCGATCAACCAAGTCAGCCCAAGTCAAACCTATGTCAACCTAAGACCACCTAAGACAACCTAAGTTAACCTTGGTCAACCCAAGTCTACCCTATATGAGCTCAATTTTGAGCTGACCCAAGCTTGAAACCCAGTTTGCAACGACACATGTTTTTTAGATAAGGTCAACTAATTTAATTCAAGATAAAATAATGTATTGTTAACCACATGTATTCAACACTTAAAAGTTGATTTCATATTTTTATTGGTGAAAATTTTTGGTGAATTTCATTACTATCATGATTGGGATTTGTTAAGAGTAAAAATTAAAGTAATGATAGATATACATACTTCTTCAATATGAATCCTAGAGTGGGAGAGGATTTGGGATTCAATCATGACTTTTAAAGAAGTGCTTTTTCTTATGAGTTCTAGAGTATTTATATGCAACTTCTATGGAGCCTTCTCTACAAAAGAGTACTTTCATTTATTTTTTTGAGATCTCAATTCATATTAGTTTCTATGTGTCATAAAAATGGAGAGAAAATTTGCAAAAATACCAAAAAAGAGTAAATTTGGTTGATTTCTTTGACCAAGAAAGAGTACATTTGGTGTCATTGGTTGTTGTTTTGCCACATAATTGTTAAAATGAATAATGGGATGAGGAGATGATTTGCATCAATAAGATTCTTTTATTAATTCATCTTTAATATTATATAATAAATTAGTTTTTTTTTTAATTTGATAATATTTTTAAATAAAAAAATGATTTTTTAAAATAAATTTATATATTTTTTAGTTATATATATATTAATTATGTGTTAATTTTGGCATTAATCATTTTGGTGAGAGATTCAATTTGCTTAAAAGATGATTTTGGCTTGTACTATTAAAAAATGCAAAAAATTAATACATTGTTTAAATCATGATAAAGTGATGTGTGATCAACTACATTTATTTTACATTTGAAAGTAACATTAAAATTTTTTAAGACAATTTTAAATTAGCAAATTATATAGTGCTCTAGGTGAGATTATTGAGGGTGAATGTATGATGGTAGAGATACACAAATTAAAATGTTAAATCTTAAATACATTAAATGTAAGAGAGAAATTTCCATTGAATAGAACTTATTTTTTCCCATTAGATTTTATAATCATAATAATGATAAATGATCAAAGAGGATTGAATTTGAATGTCTAATGAAGTGTCTTGATTATTTTGGCAAGAATGATCAAAATAGCTCATACAAAAATATATATATAATTGTGTCTACAAGTTATAGAGGTTGATTGATAGATCAAAGTCAAAGCTCATTCATTTAACAGTGTCAATGTCTGCTAATCAACATCTCCTATAGTCGGTCGACTATTGGACATTAAACACCAGCCCTTCCAATTGTTTGATATTCTTTCCTCTAATGAGAACTGAGTTAGACTACTTGACATCGTCCAATCTATGACGTTCCTTATAAATTGTTGCTCGACACATATCAAGAGAGTGTGACTGACCTTCGCTTGCCATTATATGACATCTATCTTTTTAGTTTTCTAGCATCTATGTTATAAGCGAATAACTTAGCAAACCAACAACTATTGTGCAATGTTGTTTTTAGTCAATTATGATTCAATGTATGTTAATGCCTAACAGTTATTAGTCATGAATGTATGATGTTTACCTTTCTAATCAAGGATATGCTTTAGTATAAGGAAGACTACCCATTAACCATGAACTATCACAGTCAACCTTTACTAGAGGCTTAGAAAAGTTCAGAATCGATCTACAATTGATGTCGGACACCCACCTTTCTATTCTTTAGTCCCATCTCTTATATAGTAAACAAATGTTGTCTAATGCTAACTTATTAGCTATTTGCACCTCTATAGAAGAGACCGATCAGATATATTACTGATGAGCATGTGAAATTTGAGATTCCTCACCAATCGTCATTTCAAGCCCGATAATGCTTGATGTTTGTCAGCTAATAATGGTTGATACTCACATTTCTGGTCATCAATCACTCATCCTATAAAAAAAATGACTTAATTGTCTATTGACTTCATTTGAAATCTAATGCTCTATATCAATAGTCATTCAACACAAACCAATATATGATGTACCTCAATCAGTGATGTTTGTTTCCTACCAACCATTAATGTCCAAGACCCATCTTCTTAGTCATAGATCTCCCTCTATATGAAAAGGATAATCGAATAGACCACTAGTGGTAATTGACAATTGACATTTTATTATCGAATATCATCTAATGTATACTGGTGTTCGATGCTGCCTTTTGGTCATCAATCACCTCATATAAGAAGAATGACAAAGCATATCACTCTTCTTTGTCCAACGTTTTATGCTCCTGGTTGATTGTCAACCAATGCATGGCATCCTGCTAATTATTAATATCGACACTAAATTTGCATATTCATGATCATCAAAACTCTCCTCCAATAAGAAGAATGAATGAGATGATTGCCCGTCATCAAATAATAAATCTATTAAACACAGATTTTTCCTTGAATCACACATAAGAAATAGAGCATCGGGAACGACAGAGAATACGAAGAGAGAGAGAGAGAGAGAGAGAGAGAGAGAGAGAGAGAGAGAGCGCTAGAGGGTGAGTTATTGCAAAGATAAGCAGGATGGGGGGATTAGATGGGGCTTTCATTAGCTCTAATTGATGGAAAAATTCAAGGATCATATCTCGATTTACATTTAATACTCCCTATTTATCAGGGTTGAATTTTATAAATTCACTCATTTAGGCTTATATCATCCCTAAACCTCTAAACAAATATAGCTATCTTCTTGGTCATATCCCCATTAAAGCTAGAGTATTGGAGAGATCTTCTTCCAGTTGATTACTTTAGTTAATAGGGGAGGCTATTTATCTTTGGAGATTCTTATACTCGCCCACCCTTTACTCGGCCTTCGTACTTGCTCTTCCTGCACGAGCATCTAGCTGAATCTCATATGACCGTCTGATGCTCCAAGCTGACATTCTCGTCGTCCGCCCATGGACTCGTCTATTCAACTGGCTCATACTGAAAGGTGGGCTGAAAGCCATTCGATCTTCTGCGGCCCGAGTAGCCACTTCTGACTGTATACAGACCATTTCATAACCGCCGCTCTCACCATAAAAAAATTCTTTCTGCAACCCTTCCATAGTGATTTGCACAATCACTGTTAAGAAAGTTTACAAGCGAAAGAGATAATTACTTATGACATAACTTTTTATAACATAAAATTTTGCTATATTCACTCCCAAAAAAAAAAATTATAAATTTAGAAGTTATTGAGAAAAAATTAGAGAGAATTGTTTGTTTGTTTATTTATTTATTTTTTTTTTTGGGCATCAAATTTATTCAAACTTATTGCAAATAAAGCTGCTACTATAAATAGAGCAAGCAACATCTTCATTTAATAGAAATTTATAGTAATTTTAAAGATACCTTTTTTCCAAGAACTCATTATGAAGAATACATGGCAAAACATTTCAATTATAATATATTTTATTAAATTTTAAGTCAGAAACTCAAAAAAAAAAAACAAAAAAATTACAAAAATTTCAAAAAAAAAACAAAAAAAAAACTTTAGAAATACTTTATAAATGATGCTGGCCTAATATTGAAATTGTAATACTTCAAAATATGTATTTAATGAAGATGATATTTAAGTGGCATATACATACATACCTCCTAACTTATATATGTATTTACAAATCTAATGCCTAAATTTCGCTTTTTTACATTAATACCGCTCAAATATCTCATATCATATAAAAAATATCATCATTTTTACTTTTACGTATTTACAAATCTAATACCTAAATTTCGCTTTCTTACATTAATACCGCTCAAATATCATATAAAAAATATCATCATTTTTACTTTTACATACTGAAATACACCTGGGCATGTAAATACATAGAATTGAGCTGTATGTATGTAAATCTTCCTAGACCACACCTTTTCCCTCATATAATGCCCTCTAATAAAACAAAATTCCAATAATTCTACAATAAATGCCTTCATTCAAACATAGATTCCTACTCACATAAATACACATAAATGATTTTTTTTTTCATTTTTCATTTTTTTTCTCCACTTTATATTAATTGAGAATAGGGATAAGTTAGGAAAGCCTATTAAATACCACCACATATTATCCTAGTCAAACGATAAAAGTATGATTTGTTACAATTACACGTGTCAATTCATATGCCCACTATTCTGCCCCTCTCAGAGTGTTTTGTGTTTCATATCGTTAGTATAGATTTGTTTGGAGAACTGATTTCTAGAAGTTTTTGTGGTTGAAAACTATTTTTTTTAAACTGCAACTGTTAAAGCGAAGTGACTCTTAGAGAATTTTTGTTTTATATTTACAAAAAATATATTTTTTTATAATCTCCACCATATTTTTCAAGGAAATTATTTTCATGGCCACCCAACTACCTCAAACAGGCTCTTAAGAGGGGGCACTAGAGATTTTTATATGAAAAACTCGAAATAGTAAAAATCATGGGATCTGACCTAGTTAAAATAATTCAACTATGTCGATTTATGCTACAAGACTTTATCTGGTCTTGACTAGCTGGAAGCAATATCAAAAGAGTGGGGTTATCAGCGTGACTTTCGCTAGGGGAGTTGCAGAATATGTTGGGGAAGTGACAGTAACCGGATTGTTATGATGGAAGACTAACGATATAAGTAGGGTGCTAAAAAAGAATATGTCGCCAACGTCATTGGCAGCCATAATGGTCTGAAGATAGTGAAGGGGATCCGGCAGTGGCAACAACTAGACGACTGTGGTCAACCAATGATGACAGTGATTTGGAAGTGGCGGTAACCTACTCGTGGTGTTCCAACAGGTGAGGCGACCCGGTGATGATGGTTCCACATTAAGGCAAATCGACATTAGTGCTCCTGTACAATGATAACCCGACAATAGCGGTTTAACACCATGGTAGCTTAATGATGTCGGTGCATCATGACAACAACTCGACAAAAGTGCATCACAGCGGCGAACCGATTGTGGTGTATCATGCCAACAAATAGACAAAAATGGTCCAACACAGTTGCGATTTGATGATAGTGGTGCATCATGATAGTAGCCTGACAATAATGATCTGTTATAGTAGCGGTCTGATGATGGTGGTGCATCATGACAACAACATGAGGATGGTGCAGCATAGTGTTGGCCCGACAATAGTGGTTTCGTTGTGGCAGTGGTGGTCTAGTGATGATAGTGGCAACTACTATGTAAGCGAGGCAAAATATTCGAACAACAATGGTTGTGATCCAATGACTTTGATTGAGCGATAATGGTGATGGCCGTAGACAGACATAGGGATCCAACAATGATAGTAATGGTGGCAATAACACTGTTGGGCAGGTGATTACAGTTCGAAAATGGCTATGTACTATGATGATGATGATGATCGCTAGAAGATAGTGATTAGATAATGATGATGATTGCATACCGCAAGTGCGACGGCGTGGTCCAACTATAATTGTTGTGGTTCAACAACATTGGTCGGGTGACAGCGTCAAAAATGCCATTGATCGAACCATGGTGGTTCGACAACAGTGGTGTATGATTACAATAACAATGACAACGACAACCGGTAGATGATGATCCCACGACAACGACTGTGTAACACAACAACAACGACAACTGGGCGACAATGATTCGGTGTAGCATGATCATGCCGAACTCTTAAAACAAATCTCGACTTCTTTTAAAAATTTGTTATTTTTTTTTGGTAGATGTGGTTGTAGAATTATTGTAAGAAAAATAATTTTTTTGAAAGCTTTTATGAGCATTATAAATATATAGTTAAAAAATCATACAACAATTGTCTTATACCTATCAGATTTTAGCAGATCAACTGAGCGACAATGATTCGGTGTAGCATGATCATGCCAAACTCTTAAAACAAATCTCGACTTCTTTTAAAAATGTGTTTTTTTTTTTTGGTAGATGTGGTTGTAGAATTATTGTAAGAAAAATAATTTTTTTGAAAGCTTTTATGAGCATTATAAATATATAGTTAAAAAATCATACAACAATTGTCTTATACCTATCAGATTTTAGCAGATCTGGTCATAAAAGATAGTTCGGCAACATAGATTTCTAAAAACTAACAAGAAAAAAAATTCAAACTGCAATTGTGATGATGATACGAAAATCAGGAGATCACACGATTCTATGATAGGCAAGAGTGAGAACTTCTGCGATTGTGGAAAAAGTTTTGGCTAGGACAAAGTCACGTTGGAGATTTCCACCAATTTCATTAATTTTTATTTTCCTTCCCCATATCTCTATTTTTAATTAGAGATCTTTTCAATTAAATACTTATTTATATGTTTTTTTTTTCCTATTTTGAGGGACTTTAGAGTTTTGTTTGTGTATTTTAGGGATTGTATTTATGATTTCTATCTTAAGAAATATTGTATCGCTTTAGGAGATCACACGATTCTATGATAGGCGAGAGTGAGAGCTTCTGCGATTGTGGAAAAAGTTTTGGCTAGGACGAAGTCACGTTGGAGATTTCAACCAATTTCTATAATTTTTATTTTCCTTCCCCATATCTCTATTTTTAATTAGAGATCTTTTCAATTAAATACTTATTTATATGTTTTTTTTTTCCTATTTTGAGGGACTTTAGAGTTTTGTTTGTGTATTTTAGGGATTGTATTTATGATTTCTATCTTAAGAAATATTGTATCGCTTTATTTTTGCAAGTGGTGTGCCTGTAGCTTGCACGTAACCTCCTTGACATGTACACTATGCCATTTTATCACGTAACCTCCTTGGAATGTATTTTGGAGGACTAGGGCCGACTATTAGTATTATGATGCAATTACAACAACATTGGACCCTACTTGATGTACATCTCAAACTTTGGAGGTGAAAATAGCAACGTCATGGGTGACTACCACACCATTCAAATGAAATTTAGTCCAAGTCCACCTTGCTTGAGAAAAAAAATAAATTTAGTGGGAGGAAATAGCGAAGATAACCAACATTTTCAAATTTGCATCAGCAAGAAAGTGTCACGACATTAAGCACATTGCATCTGATTCCTGAAATTGAAGGGCGATATCCTTCATTGAGCAACGAGTAGTTAAAAAAATAGATAGTGAATCAAAAGAAAATGAAGATGTCCAGGAGAACTCTTAGGACTCACTACCTTATAGAACAATCAAGGTTAGTCTTAAGATGGCAGAGCTTATGATCCTAAACATTGGAAATTTGACTGAGAGTTTGTCTTTTGTGTGATCCAACTAGCTAAGTATGAAGTGTGAGAGAAGCAATTTACATATTTAATGGCCCAAGTCTTTGTTTGTGAGAATACCCATCTATTTGAAGTCTCAACTCAAGTTGTGCCAAAAAAGAATGATTATTTATTCAATTTGGATAAACTTTAGAAATATTTACATGTTTTAGAATTGTCTCTGATAGAAATGAGCATAGATTTTGTAGTTGGGCTCCCAAAGTCACAACAGTACATTGACTTATTATGGAGGTAGATAAATTCCAAAACCTGTAGAGAGGAAGAAAAACCCTCTCTTACTCGGAGAGGATGACACGGGAGTGTCAATATGGCAGAGCTTATGATCCTAAACGTTGGAAATCTGCGACGAGTTGCAATTTTTGGGAGCCAACAGTTCTACGACAGACAAGTGCATAAACTCTTTTGATCGTTGAAAGAAATTTCGGTTGGGACGGTCCTACTGTTGATTTTAGCTATTTTTTTCCCTTTCTATTTTCCTTTCCTATCTCTCTATTTCTAATTAGAACTCTTTAATAGTAGGGACATATTTATATGTTTTGTTTTTCTATCTTGAGGGATTTTTTATATTTATTTGTATGTTTTATAGATTATGTTTAATTTCTAGCCTAAGAAGTCTTGTATTCGATTCCACTTTCAAGGGGCGTGATTGTATCTTGTGCAGGAGAATCTCCTTGACATTGGTACTGCGCCGTTTCCCGTTTTGTCGGCCATCTACCTCTTTTTAGTCATGACAGATGCCATGCTATACCCCCTCCAAATATCAACGATCACCATATCTTCCTTCCCTTTCTATTTCTCCACCATCGCCAAACTCACTTGCCAAACACCGTATAAGTGCTTTATAACTATATCATAAAATTCTAATGAAAAAAATAATTATTTTGAGAAGTGTTATAAGTATTATAAATATTTTTGTAAGGAAGTTGGACACTTTTATGACTATCATCACAAAAAATTCAAAAAACCAAAAATTAAAAAACAATATCTAAATACCATTGAGATGACACTATAAAAAATAATGAAGTGAAAAAGCATTTCAGAATATGCTCCTAGTCTCACTAACTCTTATTTTTGCCAATTGGCTTACACTTCATGGTCACGTTATATAGGCCTTGAAATGATTCCTCCCTTGCCTCTGCAACTCGGTATTTGATTCCTCTTAAGCCTTCACCTTTGATTTCTCTACAATAGCCATTATTTTGGCATTTAGCAACACAACAAAGGACTTCAAAGTAGTTTTAATTAACCCACCACTTCCAGTTTACAGTGATCAAAGTCCTCGGAAAGAATGAAAAAATGGAGTCTGAAAGGCAGAAGCGTCAAACGCCTCTTCTCATCTCCCTTTACCACGAGGTATGAAGAGAAAAACAGCTTTTTGGTTGATGGAGAAAGCAATTCCGGCCATACAGAACCAGAGTTCAAGCAAGTTCCGAAACCTAATTGGAGATTCTTTTCTTATGACGAGATCTACAGAGCAACTAATGGCTTCCATCAAGGTTAATCCAACACTTCTGTTTAAAATAAAAAAAAAATCATTTTTTGACACAAAGTTGCTTTCTTTATTCAGATAATTTAGTTGGAAGTGGCGGATATAAAATAAAAAAAAAATCATTTTTTGACACAAATTTGCTTCCTTTATTCAGATAATTTAGTTGGAAGTGGCGGATATGCTGAAGTATACAGAGGAGAGCTTGAAAGCGGCCAGCTTGTTGCAGTAAAGAGACTGATGAGAGCTTCAGCTGATGAGCAGAAGGAGAAAGAATTCCTGACAGAGCTTGGAGTTATCGGCCATGTCTGTCATCCTAATGTGATTCCTCTCTTCGGCTTCAGCATAGATCAAAATCTCCATCTCATATTCGAATTCTCCTCTCGCGGCTCAGTTTCTTCGAATCTCCACAGTAAGAATCTGCTTCAGTAAATCAGAGTTGTATTCATCTGTTCAGAATTACAAACTCTTAATTTACAGTCCGTTTGTTTTTCAGGCGAGAATTTGCCGCCCATGGGATGGAAACTCCGGCGAAAGATCGCCGTCGGCACAGCCCGTGGACTCCATTATCTGCACAAGGACTGTCAGAGAAGAATCATTCATAGGGACATTAAAGCATCAAATGTTTTGCTTTCTGCCAATTTTGACCCTCTGGTATGATTCTGCACCAAATAAACTTCTAATTATACCTGATAACTTGATTGAATTCAGTACAAAAAATGCTTTTTTTTTTTTTTTTAAATAGATTTCAGATTTGGGGCTGGAAAGAGGGCTTCCATCGGAGTGGAGTCATCGGGCGGTGGCGCCGATCGAAGGAACATTTGGGTTTGTAATTTTAATGAAATTTTAAAAGATTTAATCTTTATATATTATCAAATAATTGTTGATTTATGTTTTGATTAGATGTTTGGCTCCTGAGTACTTCACGCATGGGATTGTTGATGAGAAGACAGATGTGTTTGCATTTGGTGTTTTTTTGCTGGAGATTATCTCAGGAAGAAAGCCAGTTGATGGATCACATAAGAGCTTGCTCAGCTGGGTAAATTGAATTTAAATTGGGATATATATAAGATATGTAATGTTATCATTTGCATCTAATTAAAGTTAATTATAACAGGCTAAACCATACTTAAATGAAGGGAAAATAGAAATGTTAGTGGATCCGAGATTAGGAGAAGATTACGACATTGATCAGCTGAAAAAACTTACATTTATAGCATCAATCTGTATCAGATCAAACGCAGCTTGGCGGCCTTCCATGACAGAGGTGCGTTATGATATTTCACAAAAGTCTGCTATCATTCTTTTTTTAATGTTTAGTCCCTTTCAGCTCATTCATTTTGCACTAATGAATAGTCATCTTACTGAAAAAAATATTACCTTCGGATATCCGTTCGCTTTGCACCACCCCAAAGCGGCGTGGAGCAATCCACGCTGTCGTCTGGACGTAATATTCTCTGTCTACAGAAACTGATTTAATGGATAGTGAACTTTAATTTTAACTAGTTTTATATGGCATTTGTTGGAAAAGAAGATGCTATTGAATAAGCTATTGATTTTATATGTAATTTTTAGGTTGTGGAGCGAAATAATTTGGTTCATGATGAGTTGGTGAGATGTATCTTTCCATAACATTTTAGTTATTTTGTTAGTTTACTTGTTTAGTTCATTATTATCATGAAAAGCAACAACATGCATAAATTATGAAAATTAGGTTTTTTTTTTCTTAAAATATAAGGGCATTTACAGACAAACCACATAATTCTCAACTATTTATATAATGATTTAACTTGATAGTTAATTCCTATGTATATGTATTTACATATCTAATATCTCAACTTCAATTTTTATGTATATGTCATCATACATATATGCATGAAAACGCCAATTCACTTTGTAAAAGTTAAAATAATAATATTTTTTATCTAATGTAAAAATTTTGTATGGTATAAATATAGAAAGTAAAGTAGAAGTGGTGCAGACGTAAATACATAAGAATTGAGCAGTATGTATGCAAATGCCCAATCTCCCTAATCTAGGTTCTTCTTAAATGTACTAATTTGAGAATGTAACTAAAACATGAGGAAAACAAAATGATATAAGAAGATAATAATGTTTATGTGGCTTATAAAAATATATAGTTAGATAAGATTTGCCCTGAATCCAAGATAAATGTCGCAACTTGTAAATCTATTAAGGTCCATCAACTTATATAATGTTATAAAATCGTTTAATCCCTTAGATGATGGCAGGTATTGGAGCTCATTGAAAAAGATGAGATGTCTACAGAGCGGTGGAGGATGGATGAAGAAGAAGAAGAAGAAGAATTTTGGGCTTTTGATGATCTTGAAGATGATTGTGACACGCTAACATCATTTTCATCATCATCATTAACATCATCAATGAGTAGCTCGTAAGCTAACTATATATATTTATTATTAGACCAATCTCTATCATATGAGGTTTTTCTATGTGGCTGAAAAGAAATGAATTATTTTCATATGGAAAGATGGGTGAAAAGGAAAGGGGAGGTGGAATGTACATGTTCAATGTCTCATTTGTTCTTCCCTATGTGTTCTTATTTAGTTTTGTGTGTTTAGGTCAATGGACTTAGCCAACATAAACTATGTAATTATGTGAAGAGAGAGAGAGAGAGAGAGATTATATTAATTTTTTTAGGTCAATGGACTTAGCCAACATAAACTATATAATTATGTGAAGAGAGAGAGAGAGAGAGAGAGATTATATTAATTTTTATAGTGATAATATTGGTCTAGTTTTTTTTTTATTGTCACTCTTTATGAAAATATTATGATTGCATATAAAAAAATGAAAAGATAGTTTTTAGTTATTTATTAAGGAATCAATAACTTTTAATTATTTTAAATCCTAATCATATTTTTTAAGGCAATAAATATATATGGAAAAGAATAACATCTATCATTCTACATAATAGCATTCTTAACTATTTGAAGGAAAAATAGCTATTATATTTTATGTTTTATTTTCGCTTCTACTAAATTGTATTCTTTAATTTTAATATTACAATATAATCTGCATGTACATTGAAAAAAGCAACATTGATCTTGAGGAGTTCTAACAATCCAGAAGAAAGATAGTATAACAAAGGGGAGCCCACCATCAGAAGACCAAGAGGCCCAGTTATTTGATCGAATGCAGTCGCCTAAGCCAAAGCCGAAGGTTGAGTGAGCCAAGAGGACAAAAGAATAACTAATTAACCTAAATCCAAACCAATCAGACTAAAACAAATTAAGCATATAAGCGTCCAAGCCAACAAGTACAGAAAAGCTAACCAACAACAACAACTTACCTTTTGGTAGATCTAACCCGATGAAAGACCCAAATTCTTCCATATCACCAACCATCCTACGGACGCCCCTGAGGCTCCTCATCAAGGAGCAAGAATTGATTCTACAGTGGAGTATTATATTTATCTCACAAGTTTTCCTCATTGAGGAGTGAGAAACATATTCGGTTACGGTGATTCATCATCTGCCCGATAAACTAGTTTCACTCCACCAATAAAAAGTCATCATCTAGGGATCTAGGGTCGACAACCAGGTTACATCAACTAATTGACAAAGTCTCGTCACTTGAATCATTTTTGCCTACCCGAAGCTAATCAAGCTCAGTCGACTAATAATGTTGGCTCAACCAAGCCGACTAAACCAGCCTTACCAAGTTGAAGTCAAACAAGTTCAGCTAATCGAGGCAGAGAGCTGCCAAGTGATAAGACTTATATATATAAAATACCCCGAATATTATGTACAACCCTCATTAATGCAGAGACAGAAATGTAATATTACTATATTGTACCATCTCCCTATAAATAACAAGATCATGTTATGTGAATAAGAATGATAAACACATGTATTCGAAAGTTGTGTTACATAATTAATTTCTTATCTAATAAAGCTCATCAATTTTAAAATTTTGATAAATCCTTTTAAAGATTAAATGGTCTAAAAAATTAATGTTATGCATATTATAACTAATTAAAATGATTTTAATGGCTGGAAAAATTTTGAGCTCATATTTTTAAAGCATAAGATTAGATATCTTATCCAGAAGCTTTACCTACATACCATTTAAATTTTTATGTATTTACATATATAACCCCTAATCTCCTGTTTTTTTACTTACATACCTTATCTATGCATGACAGGCTATATTTCGCTTTTTTTTTTAAATTAAAATGTTAATATTTTTTATGTAATGTAAAAATAAAAGCTTTGCATGTGCTATGAACAAATATATCACATGCAAAAAAGCAAAGTTAATTAAATAATTAAGAAAATAATATATTACATGGGCGGCAGTGTTATTGCCACGTGGATGAGGCAAGTTCATAAATTGCCTCAATTATTGAAGGAAATAATACGCACAAATAAATCTTGGCAAGTTAATATTACTAAATGAAAAAAAAAATGTATAGCTTACGTAAATAGTCTTTGACTAATGTTTTATTATTTAAAAATAGGGGTATTTACATACATGCCACCCAATTCTTATTTATTTACTTATCTACCCACTAAGCTTTGCTTTTTTACTTTTATATCACAAAAATTTCATATTCCTTCAAAAATACACCATTTGATGGCAAGGTGACTGTTGAGAAATTAGGGCGAAGAAAAATAGGAATCGACACAAATCCAGAAGAACACACAGAGATTTAACGAGGTTCGGCAAAGATGCCTACGGCCTCAGGAGCAGAGCGGCGGCTTTCTTCAATATTCAGAAAAGAGTACAGAATACAAAATATAGGATGAGACTTAGAGTTACATACAAGTTTATTTATAACTCTAGAAAACCCTAAAGTATAACATGTAATTATCAAATGACTCGTGTACCTCACTCCCAACCCACATAAAGAAACTCTCTCGATTTAGACAGATTCTTCCTCTCCCCTCCACTTCGTTCTAATATCTCTCTTATATGATATATGAGTCATACCATAATATTGACATATTTGTAAAAAAAATTTTATGTGATCTGAACATTTTGGATGGTATAAATGTAAAAGAAAAAAAAAATTAGATGTTAGATATGTAAATACGGAGAAATTTGGTGGTATCATCATAAATCTGTAGGAAACGGATATTTCGGATCTATTTCGGGTCACGGGCGAAACATTAATTTAAGGTTCCGGTCAATTGCACCGTCATTTCAAGCGTGTTCCCCCGAACTTCTCCTGCCGACACGGCCTTCTCTTAGGCTTTTCCAGTGAAGGAATTTTTTTACGCAACGCACCGTTCCGTCTGAGTTTACAAATCTATCCCATATAAATATGAAAATTTAGGTATTAAGTATGTAAATACATGGTGGCATACATGTAAATGTATTTGTATAACTAACTCCTAAAATTTACATTATTTACATTTATACCAACAAAATCTTTCATATCACAAAAATATCATTATCTTTAATTTTTGAAAAATGAAGTAGCTCCTTCCATAGCAAGTAAGATGGCATACATGCAAAAATACATGCAAAAGTTGAAATTCAGGTGTTAGATATGTAAATAAGAATGGAGTGGAATCCAAGTAAATTTCCTAATTAAAAAATGTACCATATTTTAAAAAATTATATAAAAAAAAAAAAAAAAAAACTTGAAATTTAAGTGTTAGATATGTAAATAAGAATTTTGTTAAAAAATTACATTTAAAAAAAAAAAAAACATTTTGGCCTTTGCATTAGAGTTATTATAATAATGTTTAAATATGTGATGGAAAATCAAATCTATATTCTTACATTCCAAAGTAATTACATTTTGTTTATAAATAATAAATAATTAAAATATATATTACATTTATTTTTAAAAGCCATTAAAAATAAATTTCCATTCTAATTAAAAAAACTTTATATGCTATTTTTTGTCATAATATTATAATCTAATAATTTCAAGCGAAGAACAAAATAAATTCCAGCAAAGAGATGTGGATCCAGACGAGAAGTAGCCTGGAGAGTTGCCTTATTTTCTAGACAAAGATGTTTTACCGTCATTTAACATGATTGAGGATCAAGAAAGAACCAGTCAATCATAGGCTGATAAAGGAGTAAATTCAGTAATTGGTAGTTTCGGGTGCAAATAAGTCGTGCCTAACTCGGGTTGAGCTCAAATAACAAACTCGAGCTTGGCTTGCAGTAATAACAATAGGCTTGTAAACTTGAATGAAATGACTGGAGAGACCAAGAAGTGTTGCTTCAATTCTCCGAAGCAAACATTGATTGACTAGTTGAGCTGACTCAAAAAACTTATTGAGCCGAGTCTCGACAAACTCGTGTTTTGTTTAATAAACAAGCTTGAATTTGAAATCAAGTTTATGTATTGATAATGTTGGCTTGTTAATAATTACTCAATTGTGGAAGGAACCACAAAACCTCAGAAGCAACAAACATCAGAAAGGTTAGGCTGCAGATTTTTTTTTCAAAAAGCTAACGTATAGTGGTATTATTCATCTGCTATAATTATGGGTCCTATTGACAAGAAAACGTAGCAATATATAAAAATTTAACAAGAAAACGTAGCAATATATATGAATGGAGAAGGTAGTAATTAGTGCCACATTATTTGCTCTTTGGTAGACCTAACCTTGGGAATATTTCATCCAAATGCGCCATTTTTAATACTGCCATCTGGTTTTGATGATTTCAACTACCTGCAAACATAAAAAATGAAGAGGGACTGTGGAAGGAGTGGGTATTAAATTAAAATGTGGTGGATTAATTAGAATAATGATGATGATGATGATGCAAAGATACGATAAATTATGAATTGATTAGATTTAACATTTTGTACCAACTGCATGCTGAATGTATGGAGACGGTTGTTGAGTGTTAGTTCAAGTAAATTGAAGATGGAGATATTGCTTGGACGTTTACCCTAACACCACTACTAGAAATTATTGTTGGTGGGATCTAAAAGTGGAGCGAACATAAACTTGTCGGGCCTAGACAAGTGTCATGGTAACTCACTGGAGAAGTCATCCACGTGACTATCGATCAGCTGGTAAACCTAGGCAAGCTTGACGCCAGCTCGAGTTGGCTTGGCTTGCTTACAACCCAAGTGAAACACATAAATAAAGATTTCAAAAGATTTGCATGAATTTTTTTTGTGATAAGAAAAATGCAACAATAACAACAAGTCTTTATCCCACTAAGTGAGGCCTGCTACATGAATCATTTTTCTCCATTATGTCCTATTGAATGGCACATTTTCATTTAATTCTAATAAATTAAGAACATTTTTTATACAATAAACCCAAGTCTTTCTAGGCTTATTCCTGTCTTTCTTAACATAAGTCGAATAAAAAATATCTATTCTCCAAACAAAATTATTAGATGGTTGATGTTTAATGTGATCAAACCATCTAAGACGACTCACTCCAATTTTATCCACCACATGAGCTACACCAACCCTATCACGGAGATATTCATTTCGCATTTTGTCTTTAAGTGTAAAGCCACTCATCCACCTAAGCATTCTCATATAGGCAATACTTAATTTTATGCTTCTCTTTTAAAGGCAACATTTTGCATCATAGAGCATTACATGTCTCACCACCATCTTATAAAATTTTACTTTCAATCTAAGCGGTACTTTTATATCCACACAATAGGCTCGAAGCATTCTTCCACTTCAAACAACCATCTTATAAAATTTTCCTTTCAGTCTAAACAGTACTTTTATATCCACACAATAGGTTGGAAGCATTTCTCCACTTCAAACATGAATTCTACTAATAACATCACGATCTATATCACCATCACTTAACGATAGACCCGAGATATCTAAAGCAGCCACACCTTTTAATAATATGATCACCCATAGTTACAACTCTGTCACTAGAGCAACGTCACTAGAGCAACCGCTACTAAAACTACATTCCATGTATTCAGTTTTAGCTATACTCAAACGAAGGACTTTAGATTCCAATGTAAACTTCCATAATTCTAGTTTTTCCTAAGCTCTTTCTCTAGTCTTATTCACAAGAAGGATATCATCAGGGAAAAACATACACCATGGTACATCCTCCTGTAAAAGCCGATCCCTGATGTAATCCAACTAAAATAGGAAAATATTTGGTCAACCCTCCTTCTGTCTAATATACATATCTTTAATGACTTGAATATAAGTCATATCAAAAGCTTTCTTCTCAAGAACTCTCCAAGCAAATATCTCTTAGAACCTTATCGTAGCTTTTCTAAATCAATAAAAACCAAATGTAGATCTTTCTTATTATCTCTGAACTTCTCCGTCAAACCTATCAATAAATGAATAGCTTTCATAGTAGCCCTGCCAAATCCAAACTGATTTTGAGAAATCTTTATAATACGGCTTAACCTATGTTTAATTATCTTCTCCCATAATTTTCAAGTATGACAAGTTAGCTTAATTCCTCTATAATTTGCACACTCTTATGCATCCTTTATTCTTAAAAATGGGGACCAAAATACTCTTCCTACACTCTTCAGACATCTTTTTAGATTTTAAAATAATATTAAAGAGTTTAGTAAGCCAAGAAACCACCAAATATCCTAAATATTTACACACTTCAATTAGAATATCATCAGGTCCTACAGACTTTCCACCCTTAATTTTCTTTAAAGCCTCTTCAGCTTCTTTTTTTGCTAATGCAATGGTAAAAATGAAATATTTATTATTATTAACAATATTAAAATCACTAAGGTCGACCGTATTTTCAGAAACTTCATTGAAAAGTTTATTAAAATAATTCACTCACATATGTTCAAAATATCATTTTCGAAGAAAAACACTTTTTCATTTTCATCTTTAAAATCTTTACTTTTTTTTTACTTTGTTTGGCTAGTTTATATATATATTCACCCTTTAGTATTTAATCCATTATACAAATCACTAAAAACAAATTTTTTAGCGTCACAAATTGTTCTCTCAAACTCCCAACGAGCCATTTTATATTTTTTCCAGTTCTCTAAGCTTTTACATTTAAAATAATTTTTATAATATAACTTCTTATAGTTTATCTTTTCTTACTCATTATTATTCCACAATTAACTGTTTTTATTTATAGAAATTTTTTCTTGTGAATTTCCAAGTACATCTTTTGTCACTTGCTTAATAGTATTTGTTACTTTATTCCACATAAAATTTAATTTTTCATGAAAATTCCAAATCTTGAAAACTTGAAGTTTATTTTTCATGAACATCCCAAATCTTGAAAACTTGAAGTTTACTCGTAAAAATAATTTTATTTGTGTTTTAGGTGCCCCCATCAATTCTAATTCTATGATAATGATTCTAATATTTTTTTTTTATTTTACGACTCCTCATCTTAAAATTCAAAACTAATAATTAATGTTGAGTATTTACATTCTCACTTGGAATGACGATACAATATTTACATTATCGATGATCTCTTCTTATCAGAAGAAAATAATAAATTTGTGTTTTATTAGATCTATTCTTATAAATAATAATATGCTCATCTCTTTTCTTGAATAAAGTATTAGAAATAACAAAATCATAATTTAAATCAAAATCTAATATGACTCTAGCTTCTTCATTAATCACTTCAAAAACCATAGCCGTCATGAATATTTCTAAAATCTGCTAACACTCTACCAACATGTCTAATTAAATCTTCTCCAATAAAAATTCTTTCTTCAAGAGGTATCATTTGCATTAATTCTACTAAGATCATTCCAGAATTTTTCTTTAGAGTCTATATCTAAACCTACTTGAGTAGCATAAACATTTATAATATTAATAATATTAGTATCAACAACAATCTTAATAGCTATAATTCTATCTCCAACTCCATTAATTTTTACAACATTATCTTTAAAACTCTTATCTATAAAACTCTTATCATCAATTATCTTTTAAACTCCTGTCTATAATTACATCTACATCATTCCTAGTATGATTCTTACCTGAATACCAAAGTTTAAAACTTAAGATATCAATCTCCTTAGTTTTTTCTCCAACTCATTTAGTTTCTTGAATACATAAGATATTTATCCTTCTAAATCATAGTATTATCTAATTACATAATTTATCTGTCAAAGTACCTATATTCTAAAATCTTATCCTATTTTATCATAGACTAATTTATTTACCTGCATTAGTCCGTAATGTAGAAACCCTTGCTTATTTGACACTACATCCAGGCGCCGGTATAGTGGCTTTTGCACACTTTTCACTGTATTCAAGTCATACAGTATGTCGCTTCCAAGGGATGCTCTAGTATTTACACAATGATAAAAAACATTCATATCATGATTTTTCGTCAAAGTTTACACTGGTTGTCAACTAACTAACGTAACCCTCCACTTTTCACATCCGGGACTTAGGAGCCAACAATGGCATAGGAAAGAACAAATCAGCTACCAGCACAATAGTTGGCATAATCCATCCCAGGTTCATTCCAAAAGAGTCTATCCAGACGAAGATTCTTTAAAAAACTAGTAGAAATTGATTTAATAGTAAAAAAAAAAGAATCATCAGACAACGTAGAACCTGTTTAGATACTATTTCTATCTATAAACAAATAAACGCCTTCTGGGCAACTATAAGGAAAGAAAAAAGAGTATTGATAGCTGTTTCTGGGTGGAAGCCAAGCCGCCTTGAAAATGAAACAGATTAATGTGGAAGTTCTATTTTGTTTAACGGTCACCTAGGCCTGGCCGGCGCCCCCTATAACTGCAAGACAGATAAATTCCGAGATTATAATCACAACAGATGGCCCTAAGCTATACCTACTTATACTAAACCTTACATTTATATTCAGCGGCATTTGCACACATACCACACAATATTTACAAAACTATTACCTAAATTTTCATATTTACATACAAAACATTGAAATATTTAATATCACATATCAAATATCACTATTATTAAATTTTTAAAAATGAAATACATCTTTTTCATGCATAACTTATCACATCAAAGTGTTATAAATGTAAATATTAAACTTCAAGTGCTCGATATGTAAATACAAAAGAATTCCGTGGTATGTATGCAAATTTCCCTTTTATTTAATGTCGGATATTTGTGGGCATAATGGGTTGGTTGAGACCGAAAGAAAGAGTATAAAAAAAAGGTCTATCTGAAAACTGGTGGTTTATATATATCTATAGAAAGCAGGATGGAAACATATCAGTAAATTTAGGGGGAATGAAATACATGAAAATGACTTATTAGGTTCAGATGTGCAGAACAAGGAAAAAATACAAAGATATGGCATTTTCTTGATAAATATTCCACTATGGAATAAAGAAATTTTAGGCGAACCTGTGTCTGTGTCCATCAATGAAACCTCTGGATGCCACCGCGCGACTCCTACCTGAAGCAGCCATTCCTTGAAACTCATCTTCCACTTCGTGGAACCTGTACATCGAAGCCTCTCCAGATGATGTTGAGCGCTCAGTCGAACCAACAGAGGCTGATCTGTGCCGACCTCGCATTGCAGCTCTTCCCCTTGCTCTCCCTCCATTTCTCGAACCCCTGAACTTACCAAATACCTGATAAAGAATGCATGAGTTACACCATTTTGCACGAAAATCATCGTAATCATCTTCGTTATTCTCATCACCGTATTCAATGACATAATCCCCCAACACAACCCCATGCGGAACTTCGGCATGTATGGTGGTCAGGACATCAATGATAGCCGAAGATTGCTGAAAATTCTCCCAATCCAATTGGTGTGCAGGGTCTATCTCCGCAGGATGAGAATTAGGGTGTTTTAGCTGCATATGACTCTGTAGCTGAACAAAGTTACCAACATAAGAGCAGTGCTGCTCTTCACAACGCCGCACCTTCGTGTCGAAGTAAGCGCGGGCCTCCCTGATGATGGCCCAACCGGCCACCTCTCCCCTGCACAAAGGGCAGGTTGGAAGGCTTTCACAGTTCGATGGTATCAGTTGAATGGAATCATCAGCCATACTCGTCGTCTGACATTCGGCGCTTTTGGGTACTCCGAATGCACTTCGAAAACGGGTAAGACAGTTAGAGTGTGTTTGGTCAGTGTCGCAAAGGAAAGCACGGCACCCATTATTGTAGGAGGAGCAGTGGAGGAGGACTCCATTGTGAGGGACGTCCAGACATATTGGGCAAGTTACATCGTCCCAGCTATGTAACAGAATATCATCATCTAATAGTTTCTTCAAAGATGTGCGTGATATCATGTCAAAATGTATTTATTATGGATGCAATTTAGCTGGATAAAAGTTGATTTAGCTAAGTTGTGACACCAAATCCTGCATGTTAGTGAAATTAGATAAATTGTAAGGTTAGGCTCTGCACAAAATGATGATAATTTTTATGATAGTACAGAATACTGCAGTTACATGATGATATTTTTTTAAAATTTCACTTTTGGGATATAATTACATACATAGCACCCAAAACATTGCTATTTACAAAATCTAGCGACCGGGTACTATTTTTGAACAAGCAAACAGATGCATTTATGTTTGTAATGATCAAACTATATATAATTTGATAAAAATGAAAAATAAGGGTTGGGGTTTTATCATGAATTTTACTATTCAAGTGAAAATTTGAAAAAAGGATGAAAAAGGGTGCAAGATTTGTAAATAGCAATATTTCAGGTGCTATGTATGTAAATGCCCCTTCAATTTTTTGTTGTAAATAAGACTAGCTGAGTCAGTTGAAGTCTGCATTTAGATTTTTTCATGCTTGTCTGAACACATGGATAAAAAATGTAACTAAAAAGGAATTATCTATTGATATTATCTCTATATTAATCAATCAAATTAGATTATCAATTTTTATTTCGGTACTTACTTCTTTATTTACATATTAATTAAAAGAACCACCTGAAGCATATCTCTTTACATCAGCAAGTCCATATATTTATTCATGATAATGTTGTACTAAAAAAAAACTAACGTTTAAAACTCTTCTCTATTTGATCAAATTCAAAGATGCGTAACACAATACATTTTCCTCTTTACACCATTTGAATTGCCTTTCTTTAAAGAGGCTGTCCCTTCATATGACATACACATGCTATTTGAAACAAACATGTCAGATACGGCTTTTTGGTTTTCAAAAGAAAACTTCCTGGGAACCTTTAAGCATTCATTTTACTAATAATTTTGGAATTATTTTTAGTTTATACATTTAATAGCTTATAAGAATTTTATCATTAGCATTTCAAGTTATGGAATGGTAATGAAGTTATGAGAGTCAGTAGACTTCTATATTATTCTCTTTAATATATGCCCACAGAAACCTGTTATGGGTTTCACAACGTCTGTTGATTTGCCATTCCAGTAATTTGTTTTTGGTTATACCAAGGTTGTGCTTAGAGACCTTTCAAAGCTTTTGTGATCTCTAATTCTAACTGTTAATTTTTGTTAATTTTTATTGCCATATGCTATCATCAAGTTTGGACTACATATGTTTTCTACTTTCATGGCTAATAACAAATAATTGTTGTCTCGGCGTAATTCTTAGTAGAATATCACCTGTTAACATTGCTTCTTATAAAATCATATAGAATTAAACCTAAATTTGAAGTAAAGCCCCAAGACCCTTGAACAACATACATTACGAATAAACGGGCATTTTGAATATATCTTTCAGTTTGAAGCCAAAAACAAAAAAACAAAAAAAACAAAAAATAAAAATAAATAAAAATAAATAAAAACAATAAAACAAAAAAACAAAAAAACAAAAAAACAAAAGAAAAGACCGCAGAAAGCGAGACTCATCCAAAATTACAAACATAGCATCCAAATGTTTCTAATACCACTGATCTCGTAAAAACAAGATATTTAGAGTTGCAAGTACTATATTTCAGTCTTTATATAAAGGAAAAGGAGAGTAAATTGTGAAATATAATTTAAATTGCAGGACCAAGCCACCAAAATAACCGGCTGATATACAATAAAATTAATATAACTGCATTTCCCAAACAAAAATCTATGAAATGGTTACCCAAAGAACAAATATGATGAACTTGCAACAGGATATTTGAATTCACTTTAAAGGTGAAATCCATTTTCACGTTTTGTAATTCCACAAATAAGTTTGCTGGTAATAGTTTCATGCAAAGATGGCGGTAATTGTAAAGCATTCACATGACCACGTCAAACCATATTTTTGAGCATGGACCTTTTATCAGAGTATCACCCAATAGATGGGAGTTGTTAATATCTACTTCTAGGTAATGGCACCCAATAAGGGTGTTGACTGGTGAGATTTTGACACACAAGTGAGACAGATTGCAGAGGAACACGGCATCTTCAAATAATCAACCACTCCTAATGGAAGTTAGATGGCCCAACTACCAATTATAACAACCAAACACATTCAATGTGAGGTATTGTCCACTTTAGCCCAACTTAGCCGAACCTATACAAAACTAAACATTATGATTTTATCTTCGTTGAAACAACTTTTTAGGAGGTCACCTATCTATAAGTGCTCTAGAACAGACACACTTAACTATATAGTGTTCAACAAAACAACAAATTCTACACAATGAAAGCCTCACAAATATACTATTAAGAGTTATACAGGAAATAATTTATTCCTGTAAGAAATTATGAGGAAAAAATTATTTCCTTGGATTAAGAAGTTATTTCTTTTCCTATTTTACATTTATTTCCTTAGATTATGAGTTTTAGACTTTCCTATTTTATGTAATTTGCTTTACCTCTAAATAATTAATATGATTTGATTATTGGAGATATTAGGTGATATATTTTTCCTTTTCATGTTATTTCTTTTTATTATCTTTCTTATTCTAGGATTCATATAAGAGTTATTTATACCCATTTTCATATCAATGAAATCATTATGAATTTTGCTTTATCCACATTATTTTGAATTTCAGCATATATACATTTAAGCTTTTACTTGTATAGTCCAACAAACTTTTCTTCTTTTTCTCATGTGGAATTTAGTTTGTTCTTTGCCCAACTTTCCATCCGTAAATATTGCATACTAGAAGGCCAGCAACCACTCGTACAAGTTATTGCCCCGTAATCATTGGATGGTCCTTCAATAGATTTGAGATTTCATGTGACATCTCATAAACAATGTGGGTGGTACAGTGAGGAAAGGGTGATAAAATGAAAGGGTGATAAAATGGATAGCTTATAGGATGAAGGGGGCAAGAATTAACTAAACCCCACATAAAAAAAGGTTGTAGTATGCCCTTATACATGCATGTGAAGAGTATTCCTATGATGGATGGTCACTTGGAAAGTTGTATTAAGAAGGATAAAATCATAAAATTCAGCTTAGTATCCATAACTTGGGTTGAAGATAATAAAACCTCACATTGTTTGTGTTGGAGTGTTACAATTGGGTATGAAAGCCAAACTTCAAATAGAGTAAGAGTGGTTTAGAGATGAACAAAGCAAAACTGTAAGACTTATGATATTCAAAATCTGATGAGGATGGGGACTGATTATTGGGCAAATCTTTGGGCAAATGGCTCCGAGAAGACTTCTAGGACATCATACATTCAGGATAGAAATTGGGAGGAAGCGAGAATGGACAATATCACATTTTTAAAAAAAAGAGAGAGAAAAGGATTCTAGGCTTTATAAGTAAAATTTTAATCCCACATGTGTGGCACCCTTAGGTGTAATGATTAGAGTTTTGTTAGAAAACTCTAAAGTTAAGAGTAGTCATATTAAAGACTCCTCGATTGAATGAGTTCCAAGAAAGTTGCACAAAAAATATAAAATTATGAGGTTCAAATTAGTATAAGCTAAGCTGAGCCACACAAAAAAAAAGGGCATGTGTGTGCTAGATTAGTATAGTTAAAGATCAGAGCCAATCCTCCAATATACCGTGTGGGGTGAAGTCAGCAGAATTTGGTTAGCTTATGACACCTCAATTTTGATGAAGATAATCAAACGATTGCAATGAGTGATCGTCAGGGCAAAGAAGCTCCTAACAAGTTTCTAAGATGCAATCATCTAAGAATGAATCAAATGACACATCGACAAAGGAAAAAGTATTGTTGGCTACATTAGTAAAGGTTTACATGCATGTAAATGAGGTGCATTTTGGAGTAACAATATAGAAAACTTGGGAGTTAAGCGTGTTTGTAAAATATTCCTAGGTGGGTAACCTCATGGAAAGTTGCACCAAGAAGAATATAACTTTGAGGTTCAGATGGCCTAAAGTTGACAATACCACGCATTATGTGGGCTGGGTTATTATAATTTTATCCTCCAAAAGAATCCAACTTTAATAATTGAAATTTAAGGAACAAAACTAGCACTATCAAACAAAACTACCGTAATAGATTGTCGGTATATTTTCCAAGAAGTTGTGCCAAGGATAAAATCGTGATGTTCATCTTATAATGAGCTAAGTCAGAACAATTGACATCTTATATTATACTACATCTTCAATTGCTACAAATCCATGTTAACAAAACCAGGTCATTAGATAATTCAAGTTGGATAGGGTACAAGCCATGCTACTTCTGGAAACCTCCTGCTTAAACTCCTCCCAAAACTAAAATTAGACCAGACATTTTGGATTAAACCCAACCTTTCAGCTGCTTAAACTCCTCCAATGATCGTCTTCTGTCCTTGCCATCGGATGACATTTTGGATTAAACCCAACCTTTCAGCTGGTTAGGCCAAGTCAGCCTAACTAATTCACTTCCAAATAATTTGTTTGATTCAAGACATTTGAAACAGTAAGCCTCAGGCCAATCCACCAAAAATAAAATACTTCCAGATCAATTTCAAGTCAGGTGTATCTTGCAATTTTCTATATTTATACTACATCTTCAATTACCACAAATCCATGTTAACAAAACCAGGTCATTAGATAATTCAAGTTGGATAGGGTACAAGCCATGCTACAAACCTCCTGCTTAAACTCATCCCAAAACTAGAATTAGACCAAACATTTTGAATTAAACTCAACCTTTCAACTGGTTAGGCTAAGTCAGCCTAACTAATTCACATCCAAATATTTAGGTTGATTCAAGACATATGGAACAGTAAGCCTCAGGCCCATCCACCAAAAATAAAATACTTCCAGATCAATTTCAAGTCAGGTGTATCTTGCTATTTTCTATATTTACCATCTATCGGTTAAGATTTATGTTAATTAACTTTCATGTATACCTATTTTCATATTATAATATTAGACATTTCTTGAACATGGAACATATGTTTAAAGTCAAGCAAGCATTTCGAGCAAACTTGTAGTAACTTAAATTTGGGTTAAAATTGAATCCTTTCGAATTAAACCGGCTAGAGACAACCAGGAATACAATTTTAAGTTGAGTTTAAATCAAAGTAAATTTCTATTTTCAAGAACACATTAAGACTAATTGCTAAAACTCAAAAATTTTTAACATTCAAATCAAATAAAAGCCAAATTTAACCAAAGCAGTAAGATCCACTTTAAATTGAGAAAAAAAAATCATAATCACAATTCATAAAGAAAAAAATACAATCAAATTTAAATTCAACCAAATAAGAAATTACAATCAAGGTTGAAACATTCTATAATGAAAATAATAATAAAACAACTAATTTTAACCTAGAAATAAATAATTATATATATGTATATATATATATATATATATATATATATATTAAAAAGATACGCATATATATATACAAATATAATTTTATGAGTACTTAAATGTCTTAATTATATCCGAATTAAATGATCTTAAACTCATTAGATTTGTCTCGTCAAGGCAAACGAATTGACTACGAACTTTGCAGATTTTTAGATAATATGGTCCCTCAAAGTACGTTCCCAAAGTTCTCTTTATCCTTTAAGTGAAAGATCTGAGCACACTTTGGCTCAGATTAGATCATTTTCTATGTCATTTGGTTTGTCACACTGAGAATCTTCACTTGCTATAAATTTAAGTGTAGGCATTTCCCATTTTAATTTTTGAAGCTTCTGATTTAAATGTGCATCTAGATTCGTTTGGACTAATATAACTTTTTTAGGAAAGCATCAACATTAATTTAATTTTATCTATAATTTGCACACTCTAGTGCATCCCCTCGATTCTTAAAAATGTAAACCAATAAAAACTTTCCCACTCATTAGGTATTTTTAAAATTTTTAAAACAATAATAATAAATTTAGTAAGCCAAAAAAATATTAAATCTCCTAAACATTTTCATACTAGTATTCTACACGTTATTTTATTTAAAGCCTCTTCAACTTCCATTTTTGTTAATGCAATGAAAGAAATAATTTTTTTTATTATTTATGATATTAATATCACTAAAGTTGATTGTATTTTCACAATCTTCTTTGAAAAATATATCAAAATATCCCAACCACCTATGTTGAATATCCTCATTTAAACAAAAACATTTTTATTTTGCATTTTACTTGAACTAAATATTTACTTGTTTTTATCTCTCTATTTGGCTTAGGCTCTATTTAGCGCAGCTGACCTGTTTGGTGCAGCTGTGTGAAAATAACTGTGGGGCAACTGTTTCTGAAAAAATGACCATGGTGCCCCTGTTTGATAAAACTGTTTAAAAGAAGACTATAACGGCTACATTTTTTTAAACTTTTGAAGCATAAATTTATTTCTAAGCAGAACAAAAAGTTCATATACCCTCACTTAACAGTGAGCCCCGAAAGTGCTAAAGAAAAAGAAATAAAATTAATAAAATTACAAGTAAAATAAGAAAATTATAATATATTTAAGGATTTGATAAACTCATAAGCAAACTTGAAATGGTAAATCTTAACTATCCATTTCATCAGAAAAAAACTAGTAAAGAAAAATTAGATGCCACAGATTCTTTGCTTATTAGAAATACCTCTCCAACTGATTCATATATAGAAAAAAAAAGAGGTGCACATGGATTGCACCCTTAGCATCAATCAACAATCTAAAAATAGTCAAACCATATATAGCAGAAAAAGATTTTTATTGTCATTGTTTATTTCTTTTTTTATGTGTAGTTTTGTACATAAATACTTATTGAAATATTGAACACTCCAAGGTTTTCCTAGCCACTTCTTCTTCTAAAAGTTAAATGATGCACTTCTATATATGTGGTTATATTGATTGCATATGTTGATGAACAAATATGACTACTATCGACAGGAACACATATTCTATTTTGTGAGACGTTATAGAACACTACAAGGAGATGAAGCATTCCTCAACAAGTGGACTCCATTGAGACTCCATTGAATCCTCTTCGCCTTCTCATGTAATGTATACTCGCCCTTACATAAACAGTTGCAAGCCATTTAACAATGTTATATAATTGTTTGTGCCGGTCTCTTATAACTTTCATTCAACTAGGAGATGTTAGTAGATCACAATCTTCTGTCATACACAAGAAATATCTTTTTTTAACAATCTACTGGGATTACGAGTTCCTCCTCACATTCCAAGTGGGGGCATCTGCTTGAGAGAATATTGCTTTGAGGCTACGAGCAAAGTTAGAGAATGCAGAGGACGGTCGTCTCTGCTTTCTGTGCGGAAGGAAGCTGGAAGAAGAGCCGGACATGGAGAACCCGCAAGAATTTTTTTCGGAGGAGGAAGACGAACAGAGAACGTGGGCAACGCGAGAGAAGACAAAGGAGGAAGGGGGAGGATCGCAGCGCTTGCCATTATGAACAAGTCGAGCCAACGAGGAGGAGAAGACGAATGAGGGAGGGGGAGGCTCGATGAGAGGTAATGCGTAAAAAGCCGATCGAGAAAGCTGTGTCGCGGGATCCATCCTGCGGTCGACTTTTTACCTGAATCGCGTCCAGCGACGAGCGGGTCGCCCCATCAAAGGATCGAAATTCGCGGCGCAGGCCGTGAAGCTTATGGCTCAAGCAGATGCAACATGACAAAGATTGGACACTTTTCTTAGATCTCAGGACAGCTAGGATTTCAAGGGTGGTCTTATTGATCTCAAGGCCACTCCCCTTAAGTTCTCAATTTCCAAGGAGTCGTGTTGCACGTTGCTTATGGCTCAGCGGTAACAAACTCAGGACTGTTCCAAGTTCCCCCTAACCGTGAAGACTTTTCCATCTCCCAAAAACTTGACCGCAACATGACAAGTAAAGACCATCGCTCTGAAGTTATTGAGTGGTTGACTGAATATGACATTATATGTCGGGGCAGAATCCACCAGGAGGAAATCTTTCGTCCATGTGAATTGTTTCTCATTTTCCCCCCAGTTGACTGGGAGCCCAATCATTCCAAGCGCTTGCTTCATCTCGCCCGAGAGCCGTACCATGGCCCAGGTGCAATCATTCGATTGTCGGTGAGACTCGACTTGTCAAACACCTGTCGAACACCTGTTGAAACAGAGTTCCTTGTAACAATCGAGATGCTTCCCACCTGATAGTTATTGATTACAAATATTATTAAAATAGTGTCATTGTAGGGGTTCGCCTTCGGGGGCAGGTACTCGTCGGTGAAATAGATGGGTGGATGGTCTTTCGATTTTGGAGCAAAAGTCGCGGCACAGTGTTCCCCAGTTTGTTTCCTCTTTCGATTTGCTCGCTTGGGTGGTTTTATTCCTCTGAATATGGCAGGCACGAATCCTGCGATATGGATGGCGTTGTTGCGGATTGATCAGTCGGGTACTCCCCCCATAGGGGCTTTGCCCTATCTCAAAGTTGCAGCTCCGAAGCGACGAATTCCTTCAAATTTCCTTCCTTTATCAAGCTCCAGATGTGCCTACATTCCTCCGTGTCATGAACATGATCCCTGTGGTACTTACAGTACTTCTTGTTGTCCTGGAGAAAGACCCAGTACTTCTTGTTGTCCTGGAGAAAGACCCCGGTCTCATTGATGGCGCTTTACTGAAGAAATCCTTGTCTTGAATGTCGTCTACTATCACTGCCATTGATACCCTAAAAAAAGTCGCTCTAGTGACTTTGTGGTTTTACCGACGTCGGTCGTGGTACTAGATCAACCGCTGATTATGGGTCTTCGCTTGTCTTCTTTAGTCGCCTTAATGATGGATTGAGTTGTTACTGGGGTGACTTTCATAGCGTGGTTGGATGGGTGATCCTACATTCTCTCTTATTTTCCACTCGTTCTAGAAAGGTCACTTCTCATGTCATTGTTCGGAGGACTCGGGAGCGTCTTCGTATGTGTTGGTGTATTTATTGGTTGTCTCAAGTAACTCGGCCAAACTCTAGGACTCTACAAGGTCGAGGTCAAGGCGAAACCTCTCCGATCTCAACCCCTATGTCAAGGCGGCCTGAGCCATATCAGGTTTCAGGTCCTTCACATCCAGTGTCTCTTTCTAGAACCGCCCAATGAACAAACACAAACTTTCATTAGGTTCTTGTTTTAACTACCACAAAGATTGGACACTTTTCTTAGATCTGAGGACACAAGCAAACTGTGACAAAAAGCTTCCTGGATTTTGCGAAGCAGGTAATTACTCTCACTAGTAAAGCATGGAATATCTCAGAGCAGATGATCTCAACGTTGTAAAGAACAAGTTACACTTAAAAGCGTCAGAGATCTTCAGCAGGCACATTGAAGATTTAAAGGAGGCGAGGTGCCCGTTGGGGTTTGATCGACCCTTATATGACTCCAAAGTAGGTAGTTTAAACTTCTCTAAAGATTCAGCTCTTGCGACTTGCATGGAGAAAATATTCTCTGGTTGCCGCAACACTTCGGTCCGCCCAAGTCGATGTCTTTCTACCATAGGGCAGAATTGGCGCTGTCGTGATACAACACATCTCCAACTCTCTCCAGCAAGTGATTTGTCATTCTCCCATTATGCGCTGGCGGTTTCTCTTGGAGGGGTTATGAGCCCATTCTCCTCCTGGGACTGGGGCTACTCCCAAGACTGCAGCTGCTACGAGTACTTTCGCAAACTACCCCGAAACCTAATTGGTGATCTGAGTTCTCGGGTCCTACAGCCCCTACTGGACGAATTCTTCCACAAACTATTTGGTGCAATCTGCTTCTACTATGTTCCTCTGAATGGATTCTCCTTGCTACTGTTATTGTGTCCTCTTCTTTTTGATGATATAGTTCCATGTTCACCACACCTAAAAGAATGTTGAATCCAAAAAACGTTCACAAAAAAATGCCTAAGGAATAGAGTGTGACACAAGAAAGGAAGAAACAGTAAAGGACAATAAAACATGTAATCTTTAATTATGAAATGACTATTATTTATAGACATAGGGATACGAGTGTTGCAATTACAGATTTGCCCCTAATCATTAGCTTCTGAAGGGTTCATATTAATAAATTATGGAGTAAATACAAAATATTAAAAAGGCCTTTAAACTGGTATTGAATCTGGCGATCGTTCAACTTTAACGATCGACTGTCTTCAGGTTATGCATCAGTAATTGGTCGTTGGTGACTCCAATGCTTGATCGCTCGTCTCAAGTCATGTCGACCGGCTAGGCTTTCATTGAACGATTTCCAGAACTTTGGATTGCTAACCGATCGCATAGTTTCATGCATGATTGATTGGTCTATCCTCCGCCGATCGTCCGCTCCTCCTTGATCGTTTATTTTTTCTGAGATCCATGTTGTGTTACTAATCAGTCGCCCGATCCTCCAATGATCGTCTTCTGTCCTTGCCATCGGATTGTTTTGAGATTCGTGTCGTTGTATTTTTTTGTGAACAACTACCAAGTACGACTAATTACTGAAAGCAATATTTACCTAAGAACTGTAAAGGCTGGATCAAGCCCAATAATCTTAACTAAGAAAAGTCAAACCAAATAAAAAGATTAATCCAACATAAGGCATTCCCAACCTAATACCAAAATAATTGGGCAAAGATCCAATTGATATCGATTTAAAAATAATTGTTACTAGGCAAAGTTTTTCACAAAATGATACAACAAAAATATCATGATTCATAAGGCTCTCCAACCAATTCGTTCAATCAACAATGACAAGGCCACATGGATCCCCGATCCAAGCCAACAACTTTCGTGTAATATGATAACAGATGCCACTTGCATCTAACCCACAAAAATTTGATTGTCACAGAAGAGGCTTCAAAAGTTGCATAGGAAGCTAAAAAGAAGGAGAAAAAAATATAATAAAAGAAAACTTATCAAAGGATGGCATTAGCCATCATTATCCGCGCTCTCTTATTTGTAAAAACTATCAAACTAAACTAGTTGAATGAGTATCCTACTAGATAGCAATCAAATCATTTCTGCATGTAGTTAGTTAAAATTATTATCGTAAGAATCTCTATCATTTTATCATATATAGTAGCATAATATAAATGCATTCATTAATGTTGATTCATCCTAAAACTTAATGAAGTGTTAATTTTCTCTCTTTAGTCGAATTAATTCATCTCTCCGCCTTATCACCGAGCACATTCAATCTAAAATCAACCTTACTCTTTGTTCGCAAAAAAAAACAATTTTTAAAAAGTGAATAGAATGATATCAGGACCAGCTTCTGCCCCGAAAAGAACACATCAAAGAAGAAGAAAGCAATCCATGGAATTGGATGAGAGACCTGCAAGAGGCTTTGAAGAATATCATTGTAAATAAAGAGTTGACCTTGGTGTTTCCTTTGTCTTTTTCATTTTTTTATAGAATAAATAAGGGTGTGTCAAAAATGAAATCACATTATCAACTGGCTGATCAAGGAAGAGCATGGGCAAAAACTTTAAGGAGAACAAGGAAGAACCAGGGTTCAAGATAGAAAAGACTGCATCCACCAAGTTTAAAGTATTCTATATCCATTAATCTCTCTAAACCGTCTTCTCCCAAGAATCATGTAATCACTTTCCTTAGGTCTTGATTCTAAACCCTTGAAGGACCATCCAAAATATTCCCAAATCAATATCAAATATATGCATGCAAGAAAAATCCACTAAAAGAACAGTAAAGATTTTGTAAAAAACTATTAACACCGATGATATTGTTTTGAAAAATATTCATCCCATTTTTATCTTCAACTTCAGAACACTAACAATCAGACTGAGAAAATCCATCTCAGTTCTAGAACATATCAGCTTCACAAGAAAGCAGCATATAGATGCAAAGCACTCAGTCCCCAAGTTCTACATAGTCCAGCTTCATAACATCTAAAATACAATCTCATCAAACAGACGCTGGTTATATCTGACACCAGCAAAACTTTCCAACCAAAGAGTAATAATATCAAGAAAAAATCATGCCAAACCAGATCATATAAGCATACCATCAGAAAAACTTCAGCAAGGTTATACATGCCAAACTTACACGCCAAAGAAATTCGACCTAATTCAACGGTCAATAGATATTTCTTGTAAGGTTGCAACATTAAAGAAAAGTTCTTGCAGACACATGCCCAGGATAAAACTAGCTCAATCCAAATCTAATTAACCACAAAGCTCCAATTGCACCAAAAGAACCAGACCTTCGGCAACATCTCTCAGCATAGCATGATGAAAAAAAAAAATCAAGAATTCGACGTGATCAAACAAGCAAAAAAGGAAAAAGCACGCAAAAAATGTTCAATCCCATTAACAACAAAAACAGTAACATAAATATAATCCCTCAACAGAAACATTCAAACTCTAACCACTGTCGACGGAATCATAGCCCTAGCGCGAGCAAAATGTCAGGGAGGCAAATACGAACTGATTACAATTTGGTTTCTAATCAGGAAGAACAAACCTTCATCACTCCGAAACTTTCCCATCCCGATTAACGCCTCTGGTGCGCTTGAGGAGGGATACGCGGAACACTCACAAGCTCCTGAAGGGCAAACGGGAAAAGAGGAAGAACAGAGGTATAGAAGGAAAGAGAGACGTGAAGGAGAAGCGCTCTATTTTGACAAGAGTCGGGCTTGTACGGAAAACGCGGATCCCTTCCCCCATTTTTCAAAGCGAGACTCCCCTCTTACAACTCTCCACTTTGAATAACTTCAGAGCCCAACAAAATAAAATAATGTCAAGTGAAACTGACAGAAAATAAAAAATAGTCCTTTTAGTGAAGGAGGATATTCCTCACATATTATTCTGTATTATTCATGTATTATTGTGTTGGTATTCATATGATATTGTGTTATGAAAATATTTTTGGTGTTATAATAATACAGTAACACATGAATATCACCATAATAACACATGAATATCACCACAATAATACATCAATACCACCAAAAAGTCAAGTGTTAGCATATCAGTGGACTCTAAACGTAGTTCTGTGTTAGCAAACCTGATGTAATATTTTTCCCTCCATTTGCAACAAAATATTAGGTCTGGATACCTCACTTTCGGATGATTATATTTTTGGACCGTTAATCACCAATGGTCATGTCAGCAGTGGGCAATATGATCGTAAGTGTTTGGCAGTCCGAACATGGAATATTTTTTCTCAAGTGCATATGAGAAAATATTACATATTTATAAATAAATAAAATTATGGTGATGTAGTCACTCTATCCACCCATATAAGTACATATTAATAAAATATGCAATATTTACTCTTGAAGTGTTCCTCTCCCATATTTATTTCACTGAATTTTTTATCATTTACTTTTAGTAAAATTAACATACATACCATATAATTAGTATATAATTATATATCTTAAATACAATTTTAATATTTACAAGTATAATACTTTAGTGTCATAATTTATGCATTAAACTCTATATTCTAATTCTAAAAAAATAACATCATGATATTATTGACGTGATCTTAATGATTTGAGTAATATATATGTATATGGGTGGTGCTACAGTAAATTTATTTTATTAAGCCTGAAACTCGACCGTTTCGAGTAATCTTCGGTCATAGGCTTTGTGGTTGATGTTGAATCTGAACAACCAATTCGAGCCCAAACTCAAACCCTCCTCGTAGATCATGAACAAAGCAGTGATGCCGATTTCTATCTTCGATCTCAATTTCTAGCAAACCGCACAAAAAAAAAATGAATGGCAGTGCTAGCTTTCTTTGTAACTCGAATCCTCTCCTTCTATTGCTTTAAATAGATGGGGGCATGTACATATGTATCACAAAATTCTCATGTATTTACATATCTAACAGTTAAAGGTTCATATTGCGTAACACTCAAATCTTTTAAATTAAAAATATCACCATCACCATTTTGTAAGTCAAATACACAATATTATGCATGGTTTTATTAAACCCACATGTTATAAATATAAATATCAAACTTTAAATATTAGATATATAAATACATAAGAATTGTGTGGTATGTAAATTTTCCAAAATAGATTTCTTTTTGGTGTTGGTTTTTTTTTAATTATTAACATGTTTCGTGATGAATAAAGATAATCCCCCGCTATTTTAAAATTGAGTTTTACCAGTCTTTCTAAGGAACTATTTCAGCCTCAATTTAAAAAGTTTGGGGACTATTTGAATTGAGTGATATGCATGAAAATAGGAATGCTTAGTTGTTAGATACGTGAAAACATAAGAATTATGTGGTTTGTATGTAAATGCCACTTGTTTCTATTGTTGTCATCCTCTCATATTAGAATGCTAACCAACAAAGAATCAAATTGTTTTTGGCTCCCTTTTATTTAGGAAGTGGAGAAAGTTCATCCTCTCCCATCCTGGCTCCTCACTCTCGATGTTAGAATGCTAACCAATCAAATTGTTTTTGGCTTTCTCTTATTTAGGAAGAGGTGAAAGCTTAAGGATAAATATGGATTTACTCTCTCAAAAGTCGTTTCACTTTCTTGAATGTACATGGGTTATAGAGTTGGTGTAGAATGGGAATAAATCTTTCTTCCGGACATCCGTTAGCCAACCACCAATGGCCACGTCGCCCGCCGATGACGCGTATGACGACATGGATGCTGGTAGTTAGCCTTCCGAACGTACGGTATTCTGACGAAATATTTCCTCGTAGATGGAGATCCTTAGTTCAACAATATAAAGTACTTTGATTTAAAAAATATAAACTACTTCTCTTATGTTTTTGTTTTAAATAAATCTCTTGAAAAAATATTATGCCATTTGTTTCTATTGTTGTCATCCTCTCCCATCTCCTCTCCTCACTGTTGATATTAGAATGCTACCCGACAAAGAATCAAATTGTTTTTTGGCTCCCTTTTATTTAGGAAGTGGAGAAAGTTTGAAGATAAACTTGGATTTACTCTCTCAAAAGCTTTCATGCTTTCTTGAATGCACAAGGGATGTAGAGTTGGTGTAGAAGAGGAACCGTCCGCACGTCCAGAAGGCAACCCAATGCGGCAATGTCGCTGGTTGATGACGTGGTTGCCGATGGTTAGCCTAGCCGTCTGGACGTGCGGTGTCCGGACAGAGTAATTTGGAGGTCCTTAGTTCAACAATATAAAGAACTATATTTAAAAAAATACAAACTATTTCCTTTATGTTTTTGTTTTAAGAGGGGATTTGACTTTCAAAAGTATTTCTATAAGTTAAATAGATCTCTTGAAAAAAATATGATGGGTGCAGCCATTTGGCCCTTCAACGAATCTTCTTAGAATAACATAACATAGTTGACCTTCTATATTTTTTGTAAGATGTATGTGATAAGAGTTTTATGCTAAAAATAATGCAAATAGAAAAATGGATATTTATGTGGGATTATGACAGCGTTCGTATTATAAATCATGCCTGTATTTTCTTAAGCCCCACAATTGTTATGTATTTGCATATCTGACGCATAAACTTTATTTATTATATTTATACCCTCAAATATTTTATATCACATCAAAAATATCATCATTTCAACATTTAGAAACTAAAATACATCTTTTCATATATAGATAAGACGACATGTATGTAAAAATTGAAATACGGACGGAGTAATTTGGAGGTCCTTAGTTCAACAATATAAAGAACTATATTTAAAAAAATACAAACTATTTCCTTTATGTTTTTGTTTTAAGAGGGGATTTGACTTTCAAAAGTATTTCTATAAGTTAAATAGATCTCTTGAAAAAAATATGATGGGTGCAGCCATTTGGCCCTTCAACGAATCTTCTTAGAATAACATAACATAGTTGACCTTCTATATTTTTTGTAAGATGTATGTGATAAGAGTTTTATGCTAAAAATAATGCAAATAGAAAAATGGATATTTATGTGGGATTATGACAGCGTTCGTATTATAAATCATGCCTGTATTTTTGTAAGGAGCGATTACATACTTACATACTACATCACAATGGTTATGTATTTGCATATCTGACGCATAAACTTTATTTATTATATTTATACCCTCAAATATTTTATATCACATCAAAAATATCATCATTTCAACATTTAGAAACTAAAATACATCTTTTCATATATAGATAAGACGACATGTATGTAAAAATTGAAATATTAAGTGTTAACAATGTAAATAGGTAAGAACTGGGCGGTATGTATGTAAATCTTCTTTTCTTACGTCAAGCCTTAAATCATAAAATTTGTATCTAGAACTTGTAATCTTAAGGAAAAAGAAACTTATTTTCACTATTAATATGTGCAATTCAAAGGAGCAAATAATAATTTTTTTCAAACAAATTTATTCATTAAAAAAATTTAAATGTTTGGTCTATAAAAAAGCATGATTAGGGTTGTAAATGAACCAATGCACTCAATTGACAACTCGAACTCGACTCGATTACGAGTCAATCATGTTCGTTTAAATTAGTAAATAAACAAGCTCGAACAATTTTTAAAAGCTTGAAGCTTAAATGAACATAGTCGAACTTGTGTTCACGGACAAACTCGTTTGTTGTTCAAAAAGTAATTTTTTAAATATTCAATATTAAGTTGAATGATAGCTTGTAACATATATCATATAATTTTTTTTTAAAAAATTAATTAAATATAATATTAACTTATTTGTTGTTAAATCGTATCATATATGATATATAAATACTTGATATGAAGTTTTTGCAGGTTTTAAAGTTGTCAATTTTAGTTGTTTGGTAGGATCATATTAAATCATGCTTAAGTGCTATACAAATCATTCTACTAAACCTCTCCTAAGCGACGGATTTAGACAAAATGGAGGCGAAACGAGATTTAAGATGGCTAAGAGTTTATAATAAATAAATTAATAGCTGAGATCAAATTCGTAAAATTATTTATTAAATTTTTTGCATCAAAACCTAGATGCTCCTTTGAATTTTTAGCTCGTTTATTAACTTATTAAACGCTTGTTCAGTTGTCATAAACAAATCAAATACAAATTACATAGTCGAACTTGTCTTCATGGACAAACTCGTTTGTTGTTCAAAAAGTACTTTTTTTAAATATTCAATATTAAACTAGATGATAGCTTGTAACATATATGATATAATATTTAAATAAAAATTAATTAACTTGAATATTAACTTATTTGTTGATAACTCGTATCATATATGATATATAAATACTCGATGTTAAGTTTTTCCAGGTTTGAAAGTAGTCAATTTTAGTTGTTTGGTAGGATTCAGATTAAATCATGCTTAAGTGCTATGCAAATTATTCTACTAAACATCTCCTAAACGACGGATTTAGACAAAATGGAGGTGAAACGAGATTTAAGATGGCTAAGAGTTTATAATCAATAAATTAATAGCTGAGATCAAATTCGTAAAATTATTTATTAAATTTTTTGCATCAAAACCTAGATGCTCCTTTGAATTTTTAGCTCATTTATTAACTCATTAAACGCTTGTTCAGTTGTCATAAACAAATCAAATACAAATTATGTCCAAACATTGAAAATTTTAAACAAGTCAAACTTGAAGAATATATGAAAGCTCGGCACAAAGTCAAGCAGAACAAAAACAACTTATTACTATACCAAGCCAAATCCGAACTATGATATACTCGCACAACTCGCCTCGATTACAGCTCTAAGTATAAAGTCCTATAAATGTATCAAATTCTCGAGGTTGTACCTTAAAAGTACTTCTTTAGACTATATCCTATTCAAGTTGCCATCTTTATATTGAATTAGAATAATTTATATATCATTCACTTGTTTTATAAGCGAATTAACTTTCTCAGCTTCAAACTTACAAGTAAGAATTCATACAATCATTCATTCTTCAATCAGATACAACACATTCTGATAAATTTAAATATATTTATGAATTTACAAGTAAGTAGAAATTATTATTATTATATGTATTCATTTCATATTTATTATATCTACTAATAATTATCATATAAAGTTTTAACTTTAAAGATCTAATAGTCTACCATTATGTCAATATTCTATATTTTTAATAAGACATATTTTCTTACCTGTCTCACCCTCCTAAAAATATGAAATACCACTAAACATTATAAAAAAAAAATAAAAAAAAAAAGAAAATTCTCCTGCCATAAAAAGACGGAAAAAATTTGCATGCGATAGACGTACGCAGCGCTGCGTGCGATATCGGGGTATACTGAGGGTACAAGGGGGTTACATCCACGGTATAAGCCCTTGTAATCTTCCTGTAACCTCCCTGTAACTTACGTGTAACCTCTTAATATATGATAACAGAAGCGCGAAACTTATTTTAGAGTACAAATAGGTTACAAAAAGTTACAGGAAGGTTACAAGGGGTTATACCGCGGATGTAACTCCTGAACCTTGAGCATCGCTGCGTACGTCTTTCGCATTCAAATTTTTTCCTAAAAAGGCAAGATGGAAAACTTCACCGTGGAAGCACTTTTACAACTTAGAACAACGATCCATCTTATTTAAATAAAAAGTTTACCTTTATACCCACATAGAGGTGGGAAATGGTAATATATGCAAAAATAAAATAAAATAAAAAATAAAAAACTAATAAGGGACATTCTTGGGAAGATTCCTGATCACATTGCTCTTCATTCCAATTTTTGTGCGCATCGCATCAACGCCGCTGCGGTTCATCTCCTTCAGAATCTTCATCCTCACTGAGTTTGGGTTTGTCGCCAAGCCCATGCTTCGATACCTGCAGTCCATGCCAACCCCATCAGCTCCATCTTCCTATCTATCTTCTTCTTTTTGGGGAAATTTACATATATACCACGCAATTCTTATGCATTTACATAAGTAATACCAAAAGTTTGATAATTACATTTATAACACCATGGTGGTAAAAACCTGTGTATGAAAAAGATGTATTTCACTTTTAAAAGTTAGGAAGATTTACATGCATGCCTAACACCTAAACTTCAATTTTCACATATACGGCGCTTTACCAACGCACGAAAAAAAGTGTATTTCACTTTTTAAAGGTTAAAATAGAGTTATTTTTATGTGATAAGAAAGATTTGTGGTATAAATGTAAAAATTAAAGTTTAGGTGTTAGATATGTAAATGCATAGGAATTGGAAGGTATATATGTAAAATGCCCCAAAATGTTAATGCTAGTGGTATTTCTAATGTGATGTCAAAAGATTCGATTGTTATGCATGAAAATATGAATGAAGGTTTTGGTGTTAAGATATGTAAATATATAAGAATAGTGTGGTATGTATGTAAATGCCCACTTTCATATCTCATAGAACAGATACAATCAATAGTTTTGATGCTATTTACTAATTCTAATCCCTGCAATATCACACTTCTCTTCCATAAATACACTATATAGTTAGTTTATACATTTTTTTTTTACACTCAATGCCCAAACTAATCAATTCATTGTAACAATCCAGCATATACTTTATGAAAAACAAGAAAATTGCACTTCCATATTCCTACATTATTCAAAACATTAAGGGGGCATTTGCATACATGCCACAATTCTCATGTATTTACATGCTAAATTTTACTTTTTATATTTATACCACACGAATCATTCATATCATGAAAAAATATCATTATTTTAACTTTTATAAAGTTAAATACACTTTTTCATGCATATGTAGGATGGCTTACAAGTAAAAAATTAAAGTTTAGGGGATATATATATATATATATATATATATATATAAGCATTGAGGGGTATGTATGCAAATCTTCCAAACATTGAATCTATTTGTGCATCTTATGTTCATCAAAAGCAGCTCAAGGCTTAGGAAGTAGCCATACCTGGAAGCTAATGAGATAGCGAGTTCAATGTTGCTGTCACGAGACGGACGAGGTTTCTGGCGATAGTAACGAAGAAACTCTCTCGAACCAAAAATGCGAACCGTCGTCCCATTTTCGGTCTTTTGTGTTATAATTAACTCAGCCCCTCCACTTCCAAGCTCAACACTTCGTGATGAGTCGCCGCCCAGCGCCACTAGTTGCTTCCCATCCTTGTCCGTGTAACTTGAATAAAAGCACAAGCTTGTGTTTAGTATATGAAGCAATCTAATGCAAGAAACCATGAACTTGAGATAATCTTCTACTTTATACGATATATCTATATAAATTATGATCATCAATGAGAAATATTTGAATATCTAATATATGATAAAACAATCATGGTGATTTCAAGGATGCTGCTTAAGCATGGGGTTTATTACTCGGCACCTAACCAAATTCATTCTGCATAGATAAATACCAATTTTTTACAGATGCTGACAGATATTTAGCAGAAAAAATAAAATTAAAAAAAAATCTACAATGAAAAAGAAGGAAGATTTACATGCATGCCAATCAATTCTTAATGCTTTTGCATATAATAAAATTTTTTTAGCTTTAATTGAAAAAAAAAAAAAATTAAGACTTAAGAAATAACGTCGAAGAAGACAAACTACAAACAAATCGAGAGATGCCAAGATTTACACACAAAAATTTAGGCTTCAAAACTATGGACAACGGAGAAGAATTCATTATTCGAGCAGAATCCTATCGGATTAATCCCTCTGCTATCATCACAGATCAATACAAAATTTTCCTTTTGGCAATCGATTGACACAGATTGCTCATGTGAAAAATGCTAAGTGTAAATCAATCAAGAAGCAAATGCTACTCTAAAGAAAACATAAATGGAAGAACAGAGAAATTGAATTTACTTCAGCAATCATTTTGTGAAAATTTCTAGTGCAAAACGAGTGTTTTGAGAGTTGCTTTCCTTATCATTTTTTCATAGCATTTTATCATAATTTCTCAAACTCTTCTTCTATTTGACAGGCATCTTCTGTTATCCTTTGATTCATAAAAATGTTCATTATAACTTAAAAATTTAAAAAAACAACTGTAACCCCTTATGGACTACGCCATATCATTTAAGCAATGAAAGTGAGATTTATGTTTATAGGATAAAAACTCTAGTTCTTGAGGAACAATCAACCACAAAATCACCGCTTTTTAATGCTACTATAACTAAGGAAAGACTAAAAAGAGAATCTACTTGAAATTTTCAATTATTTCTATGTGGCACATGATTATGAATGACTACCTTAAGCCAAAAAATGTCCTTAATGGAATTAGCTAAAAAAACCATTGAAACACGTAAATACACAGACAAGCATAATGCTACATCAAAATACCAAAAAAATATTTATCTGCCTATTTATTTCTTCTATTTTATGTAAATATTTGCAAACTAATGTATTATAGAAATATCTAGAAACTACACACAGTAAATTAAGAAATAGTTAATAAGATAATAAGTCTGGTCTAAATAATTTTGAGCCAAACATTGAACAAATTTAAATTTAATCAAACTTGATTTGAGTCAAAATATCTAAACTACAATTAAGGTTGACTCATTGTGATTTATATTGTCATCAGCCATGCTACATATTAGAGATTTCTCAAGCATTATGGCGCGGGATAGTGAGTCATAATATTTCCATGTAATCTAGACATTTTCATTGTCAAAGTGAAGCACCAAAAAGCAAGCTATTAGTTATATAGATTTGCCAAAAAAACTTTCTTATTTGATGGATCTATAAGCAAATAGGCATATTATATTAGTGAATACAGTACGAATGAATTATATTAAAATAAATCCATGTCCTGTATCTTTTCTAATATATGAAAAACAGAATTTAATTTCAAAAGTACAATATATATGTTTTAGAAAAAAGCTCCTGCATTTTGGAAAAAAAAAAGGTCTTTTAAATACCTTATTAAAGCTTGTTAACAAATAAATTATTATTAAAATAAAATTTATACAATTAATTTATATTAAAGATTCCGTATTTTTTATACCAAATTCAAGAACAAAATTCTTATTATAAATGTATGGATCAATGCCATTCAATGCCCATCCCATATTTTAATAAGCCTAGATTTACACTCCTCTATGGCTTAACATCCATAGCATTAAAGGTGTGCCTTAGAACCCAAAGTTAGAGCAAATAACTTGCCACAGGTAATAACAGATATTAAATATTTTTTATACGAACTTGTTACAAGGAATGAGGGGTATGCTAAATCCAAATAATACAATAAAATACAACAAGTGAAAAAAGTGCCACAATGCAAGGGCTCATTTCAAATTCGAGAAGAAAACAATCTCAAAATTTTACCTGCTGCTATAGTCATAAAAGTCTTCCAGATCTCCATCCTCGTCATCCCCCCCATCACCGTAGCGAAGTTTGCAGTGCCCTTTTGCAATCATGTGTTTTCTTACTGCCTCCAAGCTCTGAAAAGGCTGGCATCTTTCATTGCAATACAAGCATGTGAAATCCCTTTTGACCTAAAATCAACAACAACAAGATCAAGCATTCAAGTAGACAAGAGCTTTATAATGTAACGAATATCTCAAAACAAAGATGAGTAAAGTCCCAAAATAGTACCCCGACTGTTTACATGGGGCCATTTTAGTCCCAATCTATAAAAGTGTCAAATTATACCCCAAACTTTTTAAGTTGGGCCTAAATTAGTCCTTCACGTGATTACTGTAGCTCATATTAAAAGAATACGCAATTTAAATTGACATTTTATAAACTCTAAGACTACAATGACTCCCTGCAAAGTCAAAAAATACTTCGACACTTTTCTCAACAAAAATGCATATGTATATCAGTACCTTAAGGCCAACATATGTCAAAAGTCCCGTGGGATCATTCAAATACTCAACATCAGGAATAAAGAAGCCATGCTCTTTGTGCATGTGAACCATACATCTTTCGATACCATCATGTTTACGATCACAAATAAAACAACACGAGACATCCAACTCCTCATCTTCATCCATCGCCTCACTCTTGACAAAACCAGAGCTTGAAGTAATTCCATTGACGTGAAGACGCGTTAAAGATTCAGATGCCTCCTCCATAGCTTCATTTGGATCAACCTCCTCCCATTCAGAGTCCTCACTCTCATCATTTTCTTCATCGTTCCCTTCTCCTAGTGTTGGAATTTTACTAATGGAAGCCGACTTGGTTGGTAAACGATCCGTAAGAGGCTTAATTATAGTAATGCTAGCCATCTGTGTTGACTCTTGAGAAGCTTTCATTGTATGCATTCTTGATTTGAGATGTTGAGAGTGAGCTTTGGAGCTCCTATACTCCTTCCCACAAAGGGCACAACAGTATAACATAGGTGCTTCGCTCGTCTTTTCATGTTCTTCAGCTAAAGCTAATTGTCTAGCTTGAAACAAAGATTCTGTAACCCCAGGAACTCCAGCTACCTGACAACAGCAAATAAAGTATCCAGCAATCACTATATTCTAAAATTAACTAAGCATCCTTTTGATTGACTAAGCAAGAAAGAAAAATAAATTAATATGTTGAAACAAAAACAAGAATGGATGATGAGCAAAATAATAAACTGATTATCCCTAATATGTTAGTCAAAAACTTCAAAGCAAGGAAGGCCATCGACATACATACCATCTAATTCTCATGTATTTACATATCTAACACCAAAACTTCTGTTTTTACATTTATACAACCCACAATTTCATGTCACATAAAAAACACCACCATTTTAACTTTTAAAAAGTGAAATACAACTTTTCATGCATAGATAAAGCGGCATAAATGTAAATACATAAGAATTGAGTGGTAGGCATGTAAATCTTCCTATGAAGAAGCCTAGCGACTAAAAATACAATTTCATGAAAAATGAAGCTTTTCAGTTTGTTAGCATTCTACCAACTTCTTCAAGCCTTTTTCATAACTATCATATCATTCTAGCACATTCATACAATGATGGCGGCTTATACCTTGTTCATAAATTGCTACAGGTTCAAGAAACTAAATTAAGAAAAATTTGCATTTCTATAAAACTAACACAAAATATAATCAGATTATCAAAAAAAGAAATCCTCCCTCATAGATCAAAGTATGAACTTCTTAGGTGGAAAGCAGCTACAACTACAAGCAGAAAGAGAAGAACGGGAGAAGATCAAATCCCTTCGTCCCTCATCCTACTCGAACCATCCAGCCACAAAACCAAAATTTATAATAATAATTTTCAAGCTTTTTAGAAGGAAATGTAGAGCATTAAAATCCCAAGTCATGAACCAAAAACAATAACCAGCATATACTGTCCACTAACTCAAGAATACAACAGCAAAATAAGTTGGGAAAGATTTAAGAGGATCCACCATCGAAACTACCTCAGGCAAAGAAATCATTACCGGCTGACAAATAATAAATAATTAATTAAAAAATAAAAACCACATCAATGCAATTACATACCCTAGGTACCTCTATCCGAATCTGGAATAGCATAACATACTTTAATTTCAAACAAATTGTGCGACCTACTTGAAACCAATCTGAACATATGAATAAATTCTCTCCAACCAATAGCTAGATGGAAAGAAATAAGAAAAAAGAAGAAAAAGAAGAAGAAGAAAACCCAAAGCTGTATACTCAAAGATTATTAATCGGCTTCAAAAAACCTAGTCCATGCATCACAGAAATCTCATGTGAGAGGAAACAACGGTACCTTTCTCTTAAGATTGTATCGATGCCATTCTGAACGGTAATGGAGCTTCTGCTCCGCATCGTCTTCAAACTCCCTATTGCAGGCGTTGCACGTCAGCCCTCCCATCACTTTCCCTTCAATCTCACTTAATCTTGATTAGAAAACGAAGAAAACACTATGGCGAAGATGTCCGCAGAATGAATCTGTTTATGTGGAGCAGAGGGGACAATGAGAACAGAAATACTCCATGGCGGTGAAGAAGAACGATCAGATCGGTGCTAGAAACCAATCGAAGCCGTCCATCTAATGCTCTTTTGCTGTACTGCCGCCGTCGGATGAGATGAGGTAGTGTGTATTTGACCTGGCTTATAATTAATAAATTAAAGTGTTTTTAATTACATTAATATAATTAAAACATCTTAAATTTTAAAAAATTAAGTTTACAAAAATTTAAATATTATTAAATCCAGTGCATTAATATGAGCCTTCGGTTCAAAACTTTAAACCCTAATTTCAGATGCATATGTAAGATAACATAAGAACCCTACCCTAAACCACTTGAATAGAAAGAAGAGAAAGACGTGAAGAAGGCTCCAAGGAAGATAAATGAAAAAAATTTATTCAATTGATTTTACAAAGGCACCAATACAAAATATATATAGAAAGATATACAATGGCAAACTTGTAATTAAATATATGACTAAAACAATCATTTGACACAGATAATAACTGTTTTATATCCTCTCACGGGCCGTAGAGAAGAAACAAGAGGTCAATGGCGGCGAGAAGCTTGGAGCAGATGAGAGTAGAAGAAAAACGCCTCTTCATTTAGCTCCCCCTCAAGATAACGATTAGATGCAGTGATCGTTAGCTTGTAGGTCGGTTATTGATGAGTTGCGATTGACAGTGGCTTGGTAAGTATATATGCGACTTGATCTGCGGTCATTATGTGCTTAATAAAGATATGTTGAAGTTTGAGATGGTTTCTAGTGAAGTGATAATCTACTTCAATGAAATTAATCTGCTCATGAAATATCGGATTGTGCACTAGGACGATTGCTGAAGTGCTATCACTGTGGAGGTAATTTTTTCTTTGTCACTTCTTCTATTAGTTGCCAAAGTAAGAGGATTTCAATGGTGGTAGTAGCAATGGTCCTATATTCAACCTCTGCTGAGGATTTTGCCATCATTGGTTGCTTTTTAGTAGACCAAGATAACAGGTTTGATTCAATATATACATAAAACCTGTCGTTGATTTCCGATCATGGTCATTACTAGCTCAAACCAAGTCTGCATATGCTTTTAAACATAGATCATCATAAATAATTGAAAAATCATATTCACGAGTGCCTTTTAAATAACGCAGAAGCCTTTTTAATTGTTGAAAGTTATGATTTGTGGGATTATGCATGAATTGACTAAGATAATTAATGAAAAATGTGATCTTAGGGCGAATGACATTCAAGTATTGCAAAGATCCAATAATCTGTATTGAACAATATGAGAGAATAAGGATATTTTGAAGGAATGATGGACATGGGAGTCGCTAATGGTTTAGCTTTTTATATATTTGTCATGTGTAATGAATTATTTATATATGATGTTTGATGTAGAAAGTAACCGTTGGAAATATATTTGATATGAAGACTAAGGAAGTTGGAAATTATCTATACATGATTTTTATTGCTCCTTTTTTTGTTGAAAGAAACAAGATGAAAGTGTGGTCACTTATGTTGCTTATGTGTGGTTATTTTTTACAAATAGCCTATTGAGCATCTCTAAGCGTCCATTTTTTTACGCTTCCATTGCATGTATATAAGCTTTGACAATTAGCAATTGACAATAGTTGTTTTAATTTTTTTTTATCATTGTTTATTAGTAAGTTACATCTTTTTGGTGAAATATTATTGTAAAATTCAATCTTTGCCATGTGATTTGTGAGTTATATTTCTTGTTACAAAAAGTTGCGTGTAATCATACTACCAAAAGCAAGAATTTTAGATGCTATATTGGTTTGCTAAGTCTTGGGTGGATCTTCAAGTGCAACATATGATTTATTTCACTCTTTTTATTTTGTGCGCCCATGTCAACTTTGAATATTTCTCAAACTGTTTCATTTGCTTTTTCAAGATGTTGGTTAGAATTTTAGTGGTTATTTTATTTTAGTAATTGGCATTGTTGTTTTTGTGAGATGTTGATTTTGCACTTTGTCTTATTTAGATATTAGCGAGTCGGTGATTGATGTTTTTTTTGTGAGATGCTGGTTAGAGGTTCTTGATGCGTGCTGGAAAATTCACGGCGGCAGGGTAGTGGATTATTGTCTTAGCGTTGCACGAGGATTCAACACACACTCAGATAAAAGGGGAAACAACCTATGATTACACCAGAAGTTTTTACGTGGAAAACCAGTAAAGGGAAAAAACCACGGGGCTTGGTCTAGTTGTAAAAATTCACTATATGTTGATGATTACAGAGACCCTTTGTCTCACAGACGAGAAAAGGTTACTAATTTTTCAAATTACAACGTAGATTGACGACGCTAGTCAGCGGTGGTCGACAACAGTCGATGACGGTCGGAGATGGTCGACAGAGGTGAGCGGTGATCGGAGGTGGTCGACGGTGCCCTACGGAGGTCAGTGGTGGTCGACGATAGTCGGCGGCGGTCGGCGACGATTGACGGCGGTCAGCAATGGTCGACGGATGTCGACGATGGTAGGGATGATGTTGGACTTGAGCTCCTTCTCAAAGCCTCAAGTTCTCTCTCAAGCCTCCTTCCCTCATATGAGGGATGGGGCTCTATTTATAGTGTTCTGGGTGCAATTAATGCATGAATTTGAACCATTTTAATCTGACGGGTGAAAAATTATATTTGTATTTGTTCTTTTATTCATAATTTAGAGAAAGTTTATTTTTATTTTATTTATCCTTAAGACTATTTATATAATAAATAATAAAAAAGCTAATAAAAAGATCGTGTTACTCAAATTCTATAATAATAATAAAAAAGTTGAATGTTGAGAGTTTATGATATGCTTGTGGATTTCATATTGTAATTAAATAATTGATTAAGGTCGGAGGTTTCCAAAAATATATTGAGATTAAATGAATTATTTTTTTGTCAAAGATTAGTTAAAAAAAAATGTTACATGCTAGAAGACATTTTCAAAATCATAGAAATGTAAGAGTTTAAAAGCTACATAATAATGCTTACTTTAAAAAATTTTAGTAAGTGCATGTTTGTCAAATGACAATTATAATATGAAGTGAAGATGATGATGTTATTTCGGCTACTCGCTAATGATAATGTTTGTAGAAATGGCTTCACGAACATCACCAAAATGCTTGTTTCTACGTTCAAAGCATGAGCCTAATTGTAAGAGGAGAGAGCTCGTGGAGAAATAGGTTCAATAGAAAGAATGTATGTAGCAAATCAATAGTAAAGAAAATTTTTTATAGGCCTTTGATAACAATAAGTTAAAATTTTTATGGAGAAAATCATTTAAAAATTAAAAAAAAATGATTAGGCATGATAATTTGACTAAAATATATTAAAATATTTTGAAGAAAAATGTCATGTGATATATTTCAACTACCAAAATCTTTTATCTTAAAAAAAAAAAAATACAAGTCTTTTTAGGAATTAATGTCATTATGATTATCATTAATGAAATGGATTTTTTATCATTCTTTCTCTCTATGTAGATTTAATTTTACATTCATTTAATCTTTTGAAATGTGTTTGCTTATGAATAATCATAGCCAAACCAAACATCTTACATGATAATCACATTATATCATTCTCATCAACAAAAATTACGCCTTTGAATTCAAATAAAAGGAGAAAGAAAGAAAAAAGAGAATTCAATCTTCAGCCTAAAACATTAAGAAAGTTTATTGTAAATATCAAAATAATTTCCCAACAAACCATAAAAATCGAGTTGCCAGAATGCATTATTATACCTAACAAATCATGAACATTCTCATGATTCTATATACATAACAAATTCAAGTACTAAAAAAAAAAAGCAATAAATCATCTCATGCTGTCTAAAATTTCATCTTCAGCGATGGAATCCAATTTTCTTAGGGAGCTTTCGAATGTTGTTGTTCGTCTTCGTCCCAATCTTAGCCCGCATTGCTTCCACCCCATTACGGTTCATCTCCCTGAGAGCATGCATCTTTACATAACTTTGTCTTGATTGCATCGTCGCCAATCCGATATTTCTCCGTCTCCGACCCCTGCAACCCATGCAACTAAATTACAATATTACTGATAAAAAGAGATTTTTTACAAATTGCAAGATAAAAATTCATTACTTTTCACATTCAAAATACATCAAATGCATGTCATAAAATCACAAAATGTAAAAAGGAAAAAAAAAAACAGAAAAAAAAATACCCTCTAGTATAGTCAAAAAGGTATCCCAATTTTCCTTCATCCTCATAACTAACATCAACTGTGTAAAGCATGTGTTCCCTTTCATCAACCTTCTCATTTTTCACTGCCTTACAACTTTTGAAATGGTTGCATTTTCTGCCACAACGCAAACATGTGTAATCTCTCCAGACCTAAAATCAGTAAAAAAGAACGACTTTTCCGTAATAGAATACTAAACATAAAAAAAGATAATTTATGAAAAAAACAGGGAACAGATTTCTTCACCTGAACGCCGACAAATGTAAAAAATCTTACAAGATTGTCCAAATAACCAAAATCTTCCATAAAAAACCCCCGTTTTTTATCAGTAAACAAGCAGTTTCGTATGCCAACTGGATCAAAAACCTGCTTTTGTGATTTGAGATGTTGAGGGTGAGATTTGGGGCACTCGCACTTCTCTCCACAAAGAGAACAGCTATAAAACTCATGAGCTTCATTTTTCTTCTCAAACCTCTCAGCTAAAGCTAATTGACGAGCCTGAAACAGCGCTTCTATCACCACAGAATATCCAAGAATCTGTTCGTATCCATAATCGATGTCAGTCTCAGCCAAGAATTAAACATTGATTTAAAACAAAAAAAAATCCTTGAAATGAAGGTTTTTTAAATGATTATCCTACATAATTCAAAAGCAAATCATTATAACAAAAGTAAAGCAATCATTCTATATAAATCAAAATCATATCTTGAAATTTATCCTCACGTTCTTGCGCATATTTAACCATTTTTACCTTATTCATATGTAAAATTTATTTTTTATGAAATGAGACATGAAAGAACGAATCTTGTCAATTTTATTTTATTTTATTTCCTCATTCTAATTCATTTCTCAATCAAAGAACGAATCTTGTCATTTTTTTATGCTGTCTCATTGATATAAAGTATCTATATGTAATTTACACAAAAGTAAATTCTTATATTCTTGACCCAACAAACTACAAGTCGCCAAATAACAAGAAGAACAGCAAGTTTCATTGATATAAAGTATCTATATGTAATTAGAATGAAAATCTCCATCACCTTCTCGCCCCTCTCTTTTGA
>NW_018165470.1:244756-250151 GCF_001263595.1 Phalaenopsis equestris | reverse complement strand
TATAAATAATAATTTTTAAATCTTGCTCAAACTCACAAGGTTAGAGTTGTTAAAATGACTCTTTGTTCGTGAACAACTCGTGTTCGGCTCGTTAAGCAAATAAGCCGAACACGAACACATTTTTTTAACTCGAAATATAAACGAGTCGAACTCAGCTCGTGTTCGACTCTTTTACGCCCCTATCATATAACATGAAGGGTCTGTTTAGGGATGTTACAACTGTGAAGCTGCTGCAGAAAAAAAAATTTTTCAAGCTGAAATCACTATTACAAATTTATTTTATTTTAAAAAGGTCAGACAACAATTTTCTTGAAGCCACTAACACTTGAATAGCTTAAGTTGAAATAAAGAGTTTTTTACCACGAAAATTTCCAAAAACAAACAAGAAAGTAATCTCCAAACAGAATTGTGGTGGCAGTCGAAAAAACAATACAGGTAGAACGATGAACAGATCCGAAATTTTATGACACGTGATAATAAATATCTTAAATTTTTTAATCTAAATATTTTATTATTTTTTTCAAAAAAAATAGTTTTTATGAATTTATATTATATGTAAACATGGTGTACGTATTGAAGATTAGTTTGATCTTATAAGATAATTATTCTATGAATTATATGAAAAAATGCTTTACTATTTAAAGGTTATAAAAATTATCATTATTACTTTGTTTACTACAAACTTAAATTAATTGATTTAATGTCATTAAAATATAGTAAAAATGCCAGATTAATTTTTAATTATATGAAAAAATGCTTTACTATTTAAAGTTTATAAAAATTATCATTATTACTTTGTTTACTACAAACTTAAATTTAGTAAAAATGCCAGATTAATTTCGAAATCTAAACCGTTAAAAATTAAATAAAAAAGAAAATGCGCTTCAAATGGAACATCAAATCTAAAAAGGGCAATTAAATAGACGCCACCCAATTCTTATGTATTTACATATCTAATACCAAAATTTATTTTTTTACAATAATAGCACCCAATTCTTTCCTGCCGCATTAAAAAGACCACCATTTTAAGTTTTAAGAAGATTAAATATTAATTTTTCGTGCATAGAATATGTATGCAAATACATAAAAATTAAGCCCAATGTATGTAATTAAGCCCAATGTATGTAAATATTCCTTCTAAAATCAACTGCTTTATAATGTTAGATTTGAGTGTATTGGGATTTAATGTAAAAATCAGTTCAATTTAGATTTGAGATTCTAATAAACTAAAAGGATGTTTGGGATAGCTTTTTATTTTTATTTTGATTTAATTTGAAAAGGATGTTTGGGATAGCTTTTTATTTTTATTTTTATTTTGATTTAATTTGATTTTTATCAATAAAGTGTTGTTTTCATTAGGGGTGTAAACGAGCCGAACACGTCTCGTTTATATTTCGTGCTCAAAAAGTGTGTTCGTGTTCGGCTCGTTTGCTTAACAAGCCGAACACGAGCTGTTCACGAACAAAAAGTATGTAAATATTCCTTCTAAAGACCACTGCTTTATAATGTTAGATTTGAGTTTATTGGAATTTAATGTAAAAATCAGTTCAATTTAGATTTGAGATTTGAGATTCTAATAAACTAGAAGGATGTTTGGGATAGCTTTTTATTTTGATTTTGATTTAATTTGATTTTTATCAATAAAGAGTTGTATTCATTTCGTTTTTGGAAATATAGTTTTTCATGCATAGGAAATGCACATACATGTAAAACTTGAAGTACAAGTGTTACAGATATCAATACAAAAGAATTGAGTGGTATGTATGTAAATCTTCCTTCCAAACAAAAATAGCTGCTTTAAAACCAATTGTTCTTTATTCATTAACTCTTAATTATGACATAAAATGGCATAATTGTAATTTTTTTTCTTGCCTCTTGGAAGCCTCATCCATCTATAAATAGATGAGGGGTCTTAAGAGATGGGTAGATCACCACAAGGAGAGAAAAATTTGATCAAGAAGATCAAGAGGAGGAAGAAAATTCAGCAAGAAGAGGTAGGAGTGGAGAGGCTTTAAAATTGAGGGAGAGGTCTTGTAGAGAGAGAGATCTTGGTGATTCCTCGATGTAATGAGCTTATAATTCTTCCTTTGTGCTAGTGAATTTGATAGTGATTCCCTCCGTGGATGTAGATCTAGGGACCGAACCACGTAAATCCTCTTGTGTTTGTGTTCTTATTCGTTGTGACATTTCTTTCCTCTGTTTTTCTGGTTTTCTTTTGTACATGCTTGCTGCGTTTTCAGTTCTTGAAACAAGAATTTTTATATCAGCTCAGGTTCTTGGATTCAGGGAGATTGCTTGGTTACTGTTGTCATCTCCCTCGTCATCCACGAAACACAGCAACAAGCAGGTTCTTCGGCAATCCCAATCCTTGGCTTGCAGTAAAGTCGACGGCAAGAAAAGAGAAGAATCGCAGAAAGGGAGAGTTCGGCAGTTAGCAAGGTGAACTCCTATCCATTTGGCGAAGACAAAAGAAGCAGGCATTTGTTTCACTGCCATTGAACCACAGAGGTGATTTTAAAACTGCCGTAAGAAGTATTGTACAGGCATACGAAGGAGAACAACAATCCGCGAGCAAGAAAGGAACAGGAAGGGTCTTCGGTTTGAAGCAGTTTGCAGGTTCTTCCATCCAAGAAGAACAGCCCCTCGACATATCTTCTTTGGCAATTTTATTATCAATTCTTAATCATCTAACTCAATACATAGGGAGTTCTTTGGAACAATTCTTGTAGGTGTTTTGCGAAGCGGATTTCACAACACCAATGCAAGCACAAATCATTTAATTTCATAATAGCACAAGTATTGCATAAATTAAAACAATATATTACAGCAAATGATGTAAAATATTTTCATTGATTCGAGATAAGCCAGACATCAGAAGAGAGCACAAATGAGGTGCAGCGTTCTTACATTTAGCCCCCTTCTATTCCATATAATTTCAACCGAGGAATGGGAAAATACAGCATACATGTAATAAATAAAACTACAGACAAAAGAACTGTCATGCTGTAGCACAGCAGTCATAGTAACCCCTTTCCCTCAGCTCTCTGAACAGCTCTTCTTTGCCAAAACAAATAATTATACAAATTACACTTCTTGGCAATCATCATCTGCAAAATCTGTTCATCCAAAGCTTGTAAATTTGAAAATCTAAGAAAAAAAGACAAAAATGTTGAAAAAGAATGCATACCATTCACCAAATCACACTGTTTGGTCTTTGCTGACTTGTTCCTTCAGTTTGCTGCAATCCTTCCTCTGCAAGAATTTTTATATGAATGTCAGTTTCTAATGCTTGCAGATACAATGTCAAGATACTTTTTTTTTTTTTTGAAATTTGTTAAGTTTACCTTGTAATTTTCTGCTCTACATCAATACATCACAGTAAATAAACAAAATGCAATGCTGCAAATTGCAACATTTATACCGAAACTTTGTTTTTTTCACATTTAAACGACCCAAATCTTTTATATCACATCAAAAATACCAACATTTTAACTTTTAAGAGGAAAAATACACATTGTCATGCATTCGTAAGATGGCATATATGTACAAATTAAAGTTTAAGAGATAGATTTGTAAATATATAACAATTCATTGGTACATATGTAAATCTTCCAATAATAAAAAATAAAAAAATATATTAAAAAGCTCAAACATGGACCCATGTGAGTCAATGCTCAGTCCTAACTAGAACATCATCAATCCTACATAAGATATAAATTATGCAAACTGCATCTATCACAGTCTATAATCTAATGCTTAAATCTCAATCTACACAAAAGGAGTAATCAATACATCCCTTTACAATCTTAAAATAAGTTCCTATTTTATTTTAAAAGAAGATTTGCATACATACCATACCACTCAATTCTAAGGCATTTACATATCTTACACTTAAACTTCAATTTTTACATACATTCCCCCTCACCCATGCATGAAAAGGAAGGTGCATTTCACTTTTTAAAAGTTAAAATGGTGGCACTTTTTTATGTGATATAAAAGAATTGGGTGGTATAAAGGTTAAAAAGTAAAATATTGGTGATAGATATGTAAATAAATAGGAATTGAGTGGTATGTATGCTAATGACCTTATTTTAAATGCAAGAACACATGGGATAGTAGAAAAAAGATCTAATGACAAGGTTGGCCTGCAATTCCTCTGCCTTCTAAAATATTAATTTTCACAAAAAAACTTTGACTAAAGATAATAAATCAGTAACAAAGATCAAACATTATCAAAATGCAAGCTTTTTGAAAATGCATCAGTCCAAAAAATAAGATAAAACAAGCATAAAGAAGGTGTATGAAACAATTTCAAAAGGGTAACCATAAATTAAAAATTGTCGGCATCCCAATTTGCAAGTTGCACAAAAGAAAAGTAGTAATTTTCCCTTATATTTAACCCTTTAGAGACCAAGGAAGAATCTTCAAATGTTCTGTTGGATATAAATTATATAATTTGAATGGAAGAAATCAAGCCTCAATTTAAAGCAGTGGAGTAACTCCATGATTATGAAAAGTTTAAAAACAGAAGAAAGCATAGTAATTGAAGCTCAATAGAGCGAGTTTTTAGCATCCTAACTTGAAGCAGGAAACCTGAATTAAAACAGAATGATAATAACTCGAATTTCTTCAGAACACAAGACAAAAATTGAAATTTAACAAGAATAAGAGACAAAAATTGAAATTACATATAATGAACTTCCAAGCACAGAGAAGTTAATTCAAAGTTAAATCAGCTACAGCATGAGAGCCTTCAGACGCACATCAATTCATCTAAGTTCCCATATATGAAAAAAATTATAAATCCAGCAGCTGAATTCTTCTCTTTTAGTAGATTAAACACAGATCTTATAACCAATGACGCAGAAAATACCAAAATCAATATGTAAATCTAACAGATCACAACCCCATCTACTATAAAAAAGACCAACTTTTAGAAAATACTGAAATTTTATAGCCTGCAGATCCTCATAAACACTATAACTACTTCAAAAACAAAAAAAAGAAATTTACGGTAACAAACTCACTCACCGATCCATTGTTCTCATAGTAATCATTGAGCGCCCACTGGTACTTCGACTGGTTCAGCCCCAACCAATCCGCTAAATACTCATCCAAGCTCGAGTGAGCTGCCACAGAATCCGCCAAAAAATTTACAAATTTCAAAAAGCTAATTTTTTTTTATTCAAGCAAGCAAACATAGTATCATCCAATCACCAAAAGCTACCATTTTGAACCTTCGCCACAGCATCCCAGAAGAACCCGAACACCGAGCTTGCTCCCTTGGCGGCTGGCTTCTCTACCATTTTGAACCTTCGCCACAGCATCCCAGAAGAGCCCGAACACCGAGCTTGCTCCCTTGGCGGCTGTCTTCTCGAACTGCGGTGGCGGGGCC
>NW_018165470.1:225239-244736 GCF_001263595.1 Phalaenopsis equestris | reverse complement strand
CCGGCGACCCCTCCGGCGGCGAGTATTTGCCTAGCAAAGGAGCCGCATTTACAGGGCTGGGGCTCGGGCTAGGGTTGGGGTTAGGGTTCGGGGTCAGGGGGCTTTGCGAAGGGGGTTTCACCGGAGGAGGTGTGGGGGTTACCGGAGGTGTAATGAAGACGGTGTAGCGCCCGGCCTTACCAATGACCGGCGCCGGTGGTGGCGTCGTCAGTTCTCGCGCCGGCGTGGCGGCCATGCCGGTTTAAGGTAAAAAAAGGGCTGTTAGAGAGGTTCAGAGCTGGAGCTAGGGTTAGGGTTCAGGGTGCCGTGATACCGATAGAGAGTGGAAGCACTTTTTCCGCCATTGGTGTCGGGGAAAAGGAAGAGATCCAAGCGTTTTTAAATGGCATCCGATGCAGTCAGCTCCAAGTTAATGGACTGTCTTCCACTTTTTGCAATTACCTTCTTTCCTTTTTGAAATTTCGAAAAATGGTCGCTGCTTTCCTAAGTAAAATTTGATTTATTTTCTTAAAAATTTGCAAATTTTATATTTTAAGGGACTGTTCCTGCATTTATAACTTTCATACTAAAACTTTTATATTTACATATTAACTTTCATGCATTAAATTAATACATGAAAATATGTACTTAATTTTAATAAAATAATAATAATGTTACATTAGTCTCATTCATTTTTAATGCACTTAATTTAATAAATAATTTAATAATATAAATAAATTATTAGTTTTAATAATATTTTATTTTATAATTGCATTTCTTATTTTTAAATAATATGATTATATTTGTTTCAAAATTAGATTTACATATAATATTTTGTTTATATTGAGAAAAAAAAAATAACATATTAAAAAAATTATTTCTTGTTAATTTATTACATATCACTCAATTTTTATGTATTTACATATCCAACACATAAAATCTAATTTTTATATAATATATCATTTTATTTATGCATTAAAAATTTATTATTTTTAAAAAGATTAAACCTTTAGGTGGTACAAATATAAAAAGAAAATTTTTGGTGTTAGATATATTAATTTATAGGAATGGGGTGGTATGTATGTAAATGTAAAGTTCTATTTTGTAATTTTAAATGATAATTGTGATCTACACGCAAACAACTAGGCTCTTCCCTTGTGTATCGTGGGAACACGATCGGAACCTCATGCGGCAGCCAACTGGCAAAACGTAAATGATCTTTCCATACCTTTCTTATTTATTTATTTATTTATTATTTAAAATAAATTAACATCTGGATAATTTAATCATTTATTTATTTTTATTTACTGAAAAAGAAAATTTGAAAAGATGTTAGAAGATAAAAAGAATACAAAAAACATATTTTTATAATAACATTATTTAGAATGAATCCATAAGTAATCAGTTTAAATAAAAGTTATCCTAATTAATTATCATTTAATTTCCAATCAACCTACTAATTACTTACATTAATGAACATTACATATAATCAATACTTTTTTGATAGGATTCTTGATTAAGTTAGATGAATAATTAGGCCTAGTTGGAAGTGGAATTTTAGAACAATCTTTTATTAGATTTAGATTGCTATTAGGAATAACTTTATTTAGCTAATTATTGCATATAAATCATATAAATCTTCGTCATTACACTAATTGATCATTAATTATATTGATTACCATCTAATTAACATAATTTTATTTAGCTTTCCCTCTGTTTAGTGGTAGGTGAACTACATTATGCTTAAAAGGGCAGTATGCTCATATACTTTCTAGTTTTATAAGCACCCACAAGTCGATATTGATTAATTAATCGAGCTTGAGCTCGAGATTAAGTCTACGAGTTTGAGCTGATTTGCTCATTGTAAAAGAGAGAAAATAGTATTAACTCAAACCAGTGATAATAAAATGACAAATAAATAAACAATTAGAGAATAAATAATAATAAATCACTTAGTATAAAATATAAATTTTTAAAAGTATTTTAAATAATTTAAAGATAAAATCTTCAAATTTAATATATTTTTAGTGTATTTTATATTAAAATATAAAACAATTTTTGGTTTTTAAATTAAGCTTATCATTTTTGATTTGGAGAACAAGTTCATTTTGGCCCACTAAATTAGATCATACTTGTTAGAATGAATAAGAACATGAATAAGTTTATATCACTCTAAGTTAAGATTAGTTAGAGTAACTAGGATTATCCAACAAAATTAACATATAGTTCCCATACAATAACTAATTGCTATTGAAAGATAACATTTGTTCTGTGTTAGATATTAATTTTGTTGAATGTTGATAAGTTGAAAAAACTAATTAGTATTTAATTTGATTATTGAGACTTTTTTTTTTGGTATCTATTTCATGTTTGTTTGCTTTTTTTTTCTTGGGTGTTTTTTAAATACAATTTGATTTATTTAAAAAATAAATAAATAAAATGTGCAAAAAACACATTAAATAAATATATTTTAAAAAAAAGAAATAATGCTTGTTTTAAAATAGGATGGATATAATGAGTAGAAGAATAATTTTTCTTATTTTAATTTAGGCTTATTAAATACACACATGTAACATGTCAGGTGACATAAGTTTGATCCATTGGATCTTTAGCACGTCACACTTATGTCAATCTCGATGATTTAACTCGCACAGCTCCCCAGGATTGCCCAACAAACAATGATTGTTAAAATATCGCAACCAACACAGGCTCGCTACCAAAGCATGCTGACAAATGCAAATGCAAACAAGCCACACACAAGGTTCAACACAGTGATTACTCACATGGGGTATGAGCCAACACGATGGAAGATCATCAAGCAGCACATAAATAACAGAACTCAAATGCACACATGTTGCACACTCAATGGATTCAGAGGTTTCTAAGTCATGAGCTGAAACGAGTGAACAACATGCAAAGCTTGTGGCAACCAAATGGTGCCACACGAGGTGAGTAGTGCTCCCTCCTCTAGGGAAATTCACACACCATAGACAAGCATAGCTAGTCGCCAATCACCAAAGAAATGCGAGTATCAAGCCCTAAACACATGTGATACACATGTGGGGGAGATACCGTGGGTGCCGATGCTCAAAGAGACACCAAATATGACACGTGCTAAATGCAAATCAAGTCATGCACCATCATGCAAATGATGCAAATACACATGCAAAACATACATCATCCAAACATCCAAGTGATGTTGGTCGTTTGACCCATTGCGCCGACCAATTGTGTGATAGAAATGTATCACTTAAAAGAAATTTTATAAGATGATGGTGAGACCTGCATGCTTTATGGCACAGAATGTTGGCCTTTAAAAGAGAAGCATAAAACAAAATTAATTGTTGCTGAGATGAGAATACTTAGGTGGATTAATGGCTTGACTTTTAGAGACAAAATGCAAAGTGAATCTATCAGTGAAAGGTTGGTGTAGTTCCAATGACAGAAAAGATTAGAGAGACCCATCTTAGATGTGTTGGTCACATTAAATGTCAGTCATGCCATCTAATTACCCGGTTAAGGGAGTAGATATTTTTTATTCGACTTATGGGAAAAAACGGCAAAGGTAAACCTAAAAAACTTGGGCATATTGCATAAAAAATCATCTTAATATATTAGAATTAAATAAGAATATGATACTCAATATCACACAATGTAGAAAAAAGATTCATATAGCCGACCCCACTTAATGGGATAAAGGCTTGTTGTTGTTGTTTTGGTGCCCTGGAGAGGATAGTTCTCTTATTGGCATATCTTTAGATGGCACATGGTGCCACCAATACCATTTTGAAGATGAATTTAATAGTTAGTACGGGTAGAATTCATAGGCCACAATCTAATTCATCAAAATTCTTTCATATTTGTTGTAATGAAGCAAAAAATGAGTCGAGCAAACTTTCATCATGGGCGTAATCAAATGGGCCTAGCCTACTTATTTGGCTCATCCCCATCCATTTTTAAACTCTAATTGGTTAGCCTTTACGCGTATTTGCTTAAAAAGCTACACTCAAAGGTCCCAAGGCTGGTCAGATAACATGCTGCCATCCAAATGAGCTTAAGGAATGGCCTATTATACTTTAAAAATATAAAAATCATTATCCCCATTTATACTTTACCCTTCATTTATATTATTATGGGAGAAATTCTATATTAGAAGAAATATTTCCCTCAAAGAAGATTATTCTACTCCTCAAATCATGCATCAAACATTTAATACCATTTTTTTATTTGTAGACCAACCCTATGCTCATGAATAATTAAAATAAACATAATTTATCTTGAATATTAAAAAATAATAATTTATTTATGAAAATGATTAATCATTATCCCCATTTATACTTTACCCTTCATTTAAATATTTAAAAAATTAAGCTTAATTTATTTATGAAAATGATAGTATTTATACAGAATTAATCAAATATATGCTGTTAAAAAAAATAAATGAATAAAACTAAAAACCGAATAAAAAGAACTAAAAAAAGGTTGCAAATACACCCTAAGAAAACAAAATCCATCAACCAAAATTCAACTTAATTCATACACACGCGTTATATCATTTTCTCGTTACAGATAATTACTTGCAGATCACCCAGAACATTCATATTTATAAACTAACCATCCTGAAGATTTTTTCAAACTACCGAACTGATGTATTAACACGTGCCACTATCAAACTATTGAGAATTTGATAAAAATGGAAAACACGGGCTTTACCATGAATTTTGATATTTGAATGAGAATTTGAAAAATGGATGAAACATGGTGGTTGATTTGTGAATAGCAAGTTTCAGGCGAGGCTTGTATGCATTTGGCCCCCTTTATTCAATAATAACAACAAATATATGCCTACTTAATATGATTGTATAAGAAAGTTTAATAGAAACGAGAGCCAGCAACATGCTTCCAGGAGCAGGTACTGATAACGACAAACAACTGATCAAAACTATTACTGTGTAAGAACGTGGCTTCATAGAAGAAAAAAGCTTGCAGCATACAGAATGTACAATAGTGCCATATCTAATTAATAAAAAAATTAATCGGTAAGAGCAAGCAGTTGACAAAAACGTTTAGATTTATTATCTAAATCTTTGGGATAAGTCTTGGGATTGAATTCTTTCTATATCCACCTTGTGATTATATATTGTTGAATTTAAGATTGTCACGTGAATCACACCAAGTAATAGAGGAGAGAACGTAGAGAAAATGAGAGAGATGATAAGCATTAAAAAGTGATGAATAGTGTTTAATAGATTTTCTCTCCCCTAAGTAAAAATGGCGCTCGTCTGTTTATAGGAGAATGATTATTATAAAATGACAATTATATATTAGTCCTATGCAGTCGGCTAGAGAGGGTTGATTGGAGGTGGTCGGGCCGAATGGAGCTGGTGGTCAGACTGAATGGAGGTGGTTGGGCCGAACCGAGCTGGTCGGGCTGAATGGAGTCAGCTGAACGGAATTCGTTGGGCCGACAGGAGCTGCTTGGGCCGAATGGTGCTGGCCGGGCGGAACAGCTGGCCAGCAGATCGATTGGAGTTGGTCGGGCCGAATGGAACATATTAGGCCAACTGGAGTTGACGAGCCGACTGGAGCTGATCAAGCCGACTGGGACCTATCCGGTTGACAAGAGTTGGTCGGGCCGATTGGATGAGTTTGAATATTCTCCCTAGCTAGTTCTCTAATACACAATATGTTGCTAGTCACTTCTTTATTGTGATGCTCCTCTTTATGTTTGTGGCATGATCTACGCTAATTGCATCTTTTAAGATGTTGAATTTGATATTGTTCGTAAATAACACCCAATTATAAAGTGTGAATTAAAAGAGAGGGAAAGTGAGAACCTAGATTTTCAAAATATTTTAATGTACAATAAAATCCCAGAGAAGGGAGTCCTCCTGGTAAATGCTCCCCATGTTTATAGTGGGTATAGTGTTACACTGGAGAATACCTTTTTGCTCCTACCTAGATGGGTTATTACCAGGATATTTCTGATAGTTATAATATATTATATATTTTTTTTTATTTCTATATGCTCGATCGACCCAGCTCGGTTGACTTCTCTTTGTCGGCCAGGCTTGATATGTTTCTCCTAGAATGTCTCTAGCTCGGGACACTCCATTCGAAGATACTTGTGTCGAGAGCCCTAGCTTTGGGTCGGCTCAAATCTTGGCTCGGTCGACTGGCCGAGTCACCCCGCAGACTTTGCCGGTTCTTTATAGGTCCCATTGATCCTTTTCAGGGGGTCTCATCCACCAAGCTCCAACTTTCGAGCCGTCGAATATTCTCAAAATTTGTGTCAACACCCTTTTTGAGATACATATTTTAGTACCCTGACTCGCTTACTTCTTAAAAGCGACAGCTGCGATAAGCATGAGAAAATTTAATGCAAAAAACAGATCATTCAATGTTTAATTTATAGATCAATGATTGGACTCTTTTATTTTGAGGCCGTTACATCTTCTCATATGAATATTAATATACATATATGTGTGTGTATGTGTGAATGCGCGCGCACACACTATTAGCATGCTCTTTATGCGTACCATATTGATTGGAAATAAAAGTGAAGCACTTAACAAAGCAACACAGCTGTATTACCTGCATAGTCCCTGGAATGTTCCCATTCTTCACTCGAACAATATCAAATCTATCCATGCATTCACCAATATAACCCTCTCTACTGTATATATAGACCTATAAACTATGTAATAGGAAGACAAGTTAGTTAATACAAATTCTATCTTAGGTTTAACTATATCTTCTCCACCTACATACCCTACACCTCTGTTTTTCTACACACACTAGCCACAACACTACTACCTCTTTCCAAGGTAACAAAATTCTGCATTCCAACATCCCGGAACTTCTTCATGAACCAAATCAAAATCATCTCCTCCCTCACCCTCACCCTGACCCTCACACTCACCTTCACCAATGATAACCAACTGCTTTGGAGAGCTCAAATTCTCAAGCTATTCATAACAAATGGCTTCGATTCAGTTTTAAATGACAAAACAGCCTGCCCACCAAAACTACTTCAATCCGGCTCAAACCAGCTTGTCCAAATCCAGACTACACTCTTTGGAGTCCTATAGATCAAAACCTAACAACTGCCCTCTTCTTCACTGTTCCAAACACTATCCTCCCATATGTGCTACCAATCCCAAACACCTCAGCTATCTGGACAATTCCAATACGCTGACTTTAGTCTTCAAAACAATCGGACGTCATCCAGCTAAAAAATGAGCTTCATCACATCTCCATGGAGCACAATACTACGCAGAAGTACTACTCGACTATCAAAACACTCGTCGACAACATTGCAATTGCAGGATGTCGTCTGGATAATGAAGATATTATTCTTTACATCTTCAATGGTTTGTTGCCTACATATCAAGCTTTCAAAACAGCCATTCAGACAACACTAACCCCCATCAGCTTAACATAGCAACTGAATTTGCTAAAAAAAATTCACACCCTGCTCTCACCACCGCTCTGCAGAAGAAATCAACAGCACCAAAATTGTTCTCAAGATCATCCAGCACCATCTCTGCAACCAGCTCCCTCAACTACCAGCATCCCAAATGGGTGTCCCTCGATCATATTCTGCCATAAGTTGGATCACTTCATTGCAGACTGCTGAAATCTTCAATACAAACCCTCACTAAATTCTTCAATCGAGCATACAGCTCTGCTTTCCGTCCCTCAGCCACCAACGCATTATTAGATTCTTGATTTTGGTTCTTCCAAACAACTTGCACCTCATTTGGAAAATCTTCAGCAGCGTACTACTGACTCAGGCAACGAGCAGGTTCTCGTGGGAATGGACAAACAACACATATCATCCACATAGGCAAAGGCCTCCTCCCTACCCCCAACCGTAAGATAACTCTCTCACCTCTTCTCCACGTCCCCCAAAACCTATCGCAAAACCTCATCTTTGTTCACCAATTGACTCAAGATAACCAATGCTCCATTAAATTGGATTCCTTGTTGTGAAAAATTTAAGCGGAATAAAACAAGAATTGACACAAATTAGAAGAAGAACACAGAGATTTAACAAGGTTCGACAATGAATTGCCTACGGTCCTTGAGAGCGAGCGGCAGTTTCACTATCTCAGAGAAGTTACAATACATCTAATAGGATTACACATATATATAGACATATACAAACCCTCAGATAAAATTACAATCACGCCCTCGCTCCCCCGAACTACCTTTATTCCAAGAGACACTCATTTTCACCAAGAGACACAACTCTTCACAAGAAACTCCAACTCCTTAGATATGAGTCATACCTAACAATTCTCCACCTTGGCGAATACGAATATCCAACACCTTAGGAGATATGCATCACCCGATACATGTGCCTATGCCTACCAAATAAATCTCCACCTTAGTGAATATTCAGCCCCTTTAGGAGAAAATTTACACCTTGCGAATATCTAATCCTTTAGGAGAAAAAATCAGCAAATATACTGCCCCTTAGGAGAAACATCTTACCAAAGTGGGTTGGGCAACCAAAACCATCTAAAATGGCTTGGTCAAAGTTCCTATTACATTTTCACCATACGATTTGTAGGTTGTTTTTCGGCAATCCAGGAGGAGTTCGACACTTCAGGTTCTCGTTTCACCGAGGGGAGTTCTGCAATTCAGTCCTTCAACCAGCAGTGTGTTCGGCAATCCAGTTCTTAGTTTTTTCAGATATTCGGCGGTTCAGTTCTTGATTTTACTAGGTGTTGGGCGGTCCTGTTTTCATCAACAAATACCTTTGTTTTGATGGGAGCGGGGAATATATCTCCCATAACCTTCGACCCTATATGATATAATTCACCAATTCAGCTGCTCATATACACCGGAGCAAAACCGTAATAATAAACATTTAAAAAAAAAATAATTTAAAAAAAAATCAATACAAATATATATATATATATCGTAGGTAACCCCACTGTAGGTGCCGTTCGAGCGAAGAAGCCGCCGCTCATGGGAGAGTCAAATTGCGGCTCCCCTCGTCTCCTCCCATTTCGAACCCACACTCAGCAGGCACGAGAGAAACTGGGGTAGAATGAGAGAGCGAGAGAGTGAGGTAGAAGAAGAAAGAAGTGTTTGAGGACGAGGAAGAAGGAGAAGCAGTAGAGGGAGAAGGAGGAGGTGGAGGTTACCTGTAATTGAACCAAAGAGATAGGAGGAGGGAGCTCCTGCGGCATTTTTCTGCACGATGAAGGCTCGAGCAGCCCTAACCGAGCGAAGAAGAGGGAGGGAGAGGCATTCGTGCCCTAACCAAACCGCATAAGAGGAAGGAGAGCTCGTGAGGCCTGTAGGAAGCTCAATCGAGAGCTGGGAGAGGAAGGAGACGGCGGGTTCTCCCTGTCGTGCAACTCACAGAGGAAGGAGGAGGCGGGCTATCGAACTTTTCGAAGAGGAAGGAGGAGGAGAATGAGGGGCTCGAGCTGCTCTTTGAGGCTCGACCGAGAGCTTGGGGAGGAGGAAACGCTCGCGGGGGAAAAAAATTGCGCGTACGTAAGGGTACGCAGAGATCAGAGATGTGTAAATAAATAACAGGTAAACCCGCCTTATATGCGAGTTATATGGGAGTTACAAGTATATTATAATTTTCTTATAAATTTTATATAACTTAACTGTAACCCGCACTTTTATTTTATCTATTGAGATTATAAGATTACAGTTGGGTTATACGGGAGGTTACACGGGAGGTACAACGGGTTATAACCCCCTTATAATCCCCGTATAAACCCCGTGTACCCTATTATGTACACATCTCTGCAAACCCCTTGACGTACGTAAATTTTTTCCCATCGCGGGAGAGAGACATGGATGATCGGTTCGCATGACTTAGAGCAGAGAAGGGGGTTTTAAAAGGTAAAGTAATAATTTATTAAGTTATGAAGTATTTATTAATTAAAAATGAAATTATATACATTGTACATTAAATTGATTTCAAATTATTAATATTTGTTTAAGTTAATTGTTGAAAATGCCACCTAAAAAAAAGAAGACTTTGTTGCAGAAAAGAAATTCAGTTATTAAGTTCAATTTCAAAAATTTATTATTTCCTTCATAATTAATGAATGTTAAAATGAAATAAAGATAATTATAATTAAGTTGTTATTAAGGTTAAATGACCAAATGAAAATTTTAAAAGCTTTTAACACAAAAAAATTCAATTGGATATTCCTACATATATATGTATGTTTGGTTAGCTAATACATATAAATATATATGTATAGGTATATTTTTTTCATACTTAAATAAAGAGTTTATGAACCTAATGTAGAAAATCTATAAATAATAGGAGAGAAGATTAACTTACATTTAAATTGTTATTATAGGTGCACTTAAAGACTAGACTGACCTGAGGAAAAGAATAACAAATGACACTGTTGAGGTGGGTAATATATTTTTTTATTTTACAATAGTTCTGTTTATTTATGCATATTTTTACTGATTTTACAATTTTTACTTTAAAATGTCAAAGTTCGTGTTTCTTTTTAAATATTAAATACAAGTTTTCTTTTGAATGTTAAATGCAAGATAAAAATGAATAAAATATGATATATGCATGCATATAAAAGTCACTCATAGATGGTACTAGTAGGGGAATGCATTGTACCCGTGCACGAAATGAAAATGGAAATAAAAATAAAAAAATAAATGGAAATGTTTGTCTACCTTTATGGTGGATTGAAAAAGTTAAACATATATTTTTTATAAAGTATACATTTAAACGATGACTCTCAATTATGAAAAGTATAACCTAAATAAATGAAAGAAAAATGAAATTTATTTTCTTTACTGTTGTCTTTTATTGCACAATTTTTACTATTATTGAACTTTTACAAAAGTATTTTAAAAATGACAACTATTGTAACTTAGAAACATTTACACACTGAATAGTTTTAACTCAAATCATAGCTGCTAACATTTTTATTGGAAAACCAACTTTATATTAGATATACCCCAGTGAGTACGTGTATAGACGGAGTGGAGCGTAAGCTGATTGGTATTGTTGTTTAGTTTATTTTCTATCTGAATGTAAACATTTATATATGAACAATCTATTGTAAATATAAGTTTTATGAATTACAATGACTCTTTTGTGTTATGGATTTTATTTTTGTGATCAAATAAAAACTATTAGATAGGTTTTCTTCGTCCGATCATCAATTCCCGCCTCGATAATTCCAAAACTATTGGGCGGGATTGTGACAAAAACAGAATCGCCAAATGTGAAAAATCACCACCTTCTGGATACCGCATGTGCTCTACTTCAATGTTACTCATCTCCCCTATCACTTCTGGCTGGAAGCTCTCCTAACAGACACCTATCTAAAAAACCTCCTACCATCCAAAACTCTCAACTATTCATCACAATTATTATACATCAAGGAACAACCATGCAACCACCCAAGCATGTTTGGCTGCTGCTGCTTTCACTGGCGGCACCCAAACCACCCCCACAAACTAGCACCTCAGTCAAATCCCTATCTATCTAACTAAACCCTAAACCCTAAACCCTAATGAAAACACCTTTCCGCCCACCACCTTCAGAGCAGAAACATTTACTTCTCCCCACCTACACATAACCTTCCTCCACCACTTCTCATCTTACCCCTGAACCCAATAATACCATATCCAAGACCATTCCTTCCTCTACGGACCCCACAACCCCAACCATCATGCCTGCTTCCATCACTACCACACCGTCCCCTCCCATTCGACCGAACCAAACACCCCTCCACCCATTCATCCCATGATAACCCGCTCCAAACCCACTATTCAACCTTAATAACCATCTTTCCCCAATCAATCCCACCTCAGAACCCCAAAGCTTTGCCTAAGCAACCAAGCTCCTCATTGGCGTGAAGCCATGTCCACTAAATTCTTAGCTCTTCAACAACAGGACAGTTGGACACTTGTTCCTCCACCCTTTCTTCGTAATATCCTTGGATATAATGAGACATCTAAAATCAAATACAAGTCCTATGTCACGATGGCATGATGCAAAACCGGCCTCTAAAATATTCCCACAACCACCTATCTATCCTTCGCTTGATCAGTAACAAATCTGCTCATGTATTTACCAATATAACCATCTCTACTATATATATACACCTACAAACTATCTAATAGGAAGACAAGTTAACACGGATTCTGTCTTCTGTTTCCCCACATTTCCACCTACCTGCTCTCCCTCTCTGTTTTACCATAGCGCTTACCTTGCCCAAAGGAGGAGGAAAAAAAAGCACTACTAGCAAGTAGAAGCATTAAGGGATTCTGTCTTCTGTTTCCCCACATTTCCACCTACTAGCAAGTAGAAGCATTAAATAAATAGCTTTCTATACATCAAACCTTTGAGTTTGCTGCTACAAAATTTACAAACAACCAGCAGTAAAGCAGCTCTGCGGCATGGAAACATACTCCTATTAGGAGATATTCATCATCTAAAAAAAAACTCATTTCTTTTCTGCTCATTCCTCCACAGTATTAATACTGGCATTTCATACCTGAATGAAGCTTGTAAGAGAGAGTTCACATACTTCGCTCAACATCCACTCTTCCCCAGTTTGGCCCCCGAGAACTATAACTCTTGTTCCTCCAACAACACATGTACTATGCCCCCAGGAATACTTCGGCGGTCTTCCAGGAACATTCAATATCCTCCATGTTGGCTTCTCTTCCGTTGGATCCAATAGATATATTTGTGAACGGGACTGCAGACCAGCCACAGAGCCACCAAATATAAGAATCCTACCTCCAGGAAGGCTTACAGCAACATGATCAAGCCGAGGCGGCGGACCACTTCCAGCAGGATTTCCTGTACCAGGCATTCCACTTCCAGTAATGCACCTCCAACATGCCTCTGCTTGGCTGAGATCCAATGTGAATACATCATTGGAACGAAGGCGAAGAGGTCCGCTTTTCGCTAAGCCTCCAAACATCAGTATTTTATTGCCATCGTACACAGATAATGATTGACCGAGCCTAGCAGGTGGCGTCCACCGCACCGGTATCTCTCTCCATACCGGCTTCTCCGCTGCAAAGTCCAGGAGATAAGTGTCATTGAGAAGCACACCGGAATCAGCACAGCCTCCTGAAACTACCAGCTTTGAGCCATCAAGGATGCAGGAGCTGTGCCATGATCGTGGCAGAGGAGGAGCTATACCAGAGACTTCACGCCATGTTGGATGCTGAGAATCCAAATCTAACACAAAAACATCATTGAGCAACCCCTGCCTTCCGCAGCCACCAAATACAACTAACCAAGATCCGTTCAAGCAAGATAGAGTATGTCCCCATCGACCGGGCGGCGGGGAGCTGACATTTACTTGTGTCCACTGTGGGTTACTGGAGTTGAGATCTAAAATGAAGGTATCATTCATCGGCTGCATGTTCACACCTTCACCACCAAAAAGGACTACTCTGTTTCCAACAGCACAAGCACTGAAGTTGCAGCGAGAAGGTTCAACGGAACCACCAACTGTAAATTTTCTCCAGGCAACGGCTTCAAGTGTAGTTAATTCTCTCACAAGCCTGCCCCATCCTAACCTTTTGGCTGCAGGAACACTTTCTAAAGCCTGAGTAGTTTCACTACCCCAAGAATTCTGGCAAACCATCCTCCACAGCTCCTCATTCTTTGTCAGGTTATAAAGTCTCTTACAAACAGAGCCAACAGAAGCAATGTCTCTTGGATCTAACCTTAAAAGAATCTGCTGACATAAAATCTCATCGTTTAATTGCAAAAAGCTGCAAACTTGTCGGCAAATATGTCTATAACCTGTGCTTGATCTGAAACGTTCAGAATATCCGGTAAACTCCTTTGGATGGGTGTTAGAGAATTGACTGATTTCAACATTTGTGTCGGAGAAGATTTGGATGCCTATAAAATGGGTAAGTGTGTCGCTATCCTCATACATAGGAATCAACTGGAGCCTGCACTTCATAGGTGATCCATCCTTCTTGAAATTCAGAAGCTCGCCTCTGAACTCGGCTCCTTCCTCTATGCATCTTCTTATTTCAGAAACAACTGTGGAGTCAACCAAAGGATGCCTCCTTTGAGCAAATGGTCCTCTGCACTGTAAAAAGCGACTGAAACAAGGAGGACAGTTTGAGAATAGCACAACTAAAAAATAAATAAAGGGGCATTTACATACATACCATATAATTCTTATGTTATATATCTAACATGTAAAGATTCAGATTTTCATGCATATCACTCAAATCTTTAAAATCCAACGGTGGATCCACGTAGGGATGCCTCCTTTGACCCTAAACCCTAATGCGCCCCCTCCCCCTCAAATTCAAATTTTTTACTTATATGTGAGGGAAATTTGGTCTTTTGCCCATCTTAAAATATCGGTTTTGCACCTCCTGATATATCACTTTGTCCTTCGTTGCCCTAACCCCTCCCACGTTGGGTCTAGGGGACTGTTTGGCTCTCCTCAAAAAAGAGGCTGGTTCTGGCCCTATTAACATCACGTAAAAGATATAATCACTATCTTTTTTAAAGTAAAATAAACATTTTCATGCATAGATTTATCACACCAAAATGTTATAAGAGTAAATATTAAATAATACAGTAGTAAATATTAAACTTTGGGTGTTATATATGTAAATACATAAGAATTTTGTGATATGTATGCAAATTTCCCAAAAAATAAATGCGATGGTATAAACAATAAACAAAAAAACTAGGAGTCTAACCAAAACAAAAAGAAAAAATATTATAAAGGGAACTACATTCTATTGCAAATGAACAAACTATTATCAGGTAGAACATAAAATACTGAATAACTTCAGACACAAATAATCCCTTCATTATAAAGCTTCATAAAGGTGAGGCAATAAAACAGATTTAAGGGAAGGTTAGGTTTTTATGCTCAAATTACAAGATACAGTATGACTACAAAGAGGGTCAACGCATTAACGAGCTGTAATTTTTAGATTTCAGAATGGAATCAAATGGAAAGTGGAAGGCCAGTTAGAGAAGTGTTGTACGATGAACAACAGGGAATAATTTCTATAAGAAATTCCCAGTATAAAATTTGTAGGGACTGCCTATGAAAGATTAAATACCTCCAAATGTAAAAAATCAAAATAAGTGACTTTTACGTGTAAATAATTATGAATTGTAGAAAAATTATAAGACCAATATTTTGAAGACAAATGACTTTTGAGGTGCCGTGAGCTGCAGAAGCCGAGAAGAAAAATTCTCTGCAGACAGCCATGAGCTGTAGAAGCAAACAGGGAAAGTATTGCTGCAGGAAAACTGAACTTTAGAGAGGCAACATTGCTGAACTATGAAGATGATACATAATAAGGAGAATAATACCATATTATCCAAACTCTATCTTCCGTCAAAATTTATTCCTGAAAAATGAAAAATATATGATAATAAAAGAGATTGATGTGCTATGCTCCTTTTTATAAGGAACTAGTCATTCTTCATTTGTTCATGCTGAGCATGTTATATTTAAATTGTGTTGTCGTTTTTGCACAAGTTATATCCATGTTATCTAACTTCCTATCTTTTTCTTCTTAATACTTCCACATTAGTATCTGAACGTCTTATTAATAAATTTTCTACCCTGCATAATATACGCACAAATCACACAAATTAATTTTGAACAAATTTATCTACAATAAATGCTAATCTTACAATCCCTCCAATATAAGCGTCCCAATCCAGCCTACTAAATTATGTCACACATCACCTCAACATGCTCTATTCATAAGAATCAAAGCTATGAAAACATAAGAATAAAGTTCCACAATTTGACGCTTACACTTCTTAAGAGGGTGTACAAGTGTTCCACATGTTATTGCTTTCCTAAATGTTCACCATCTTAGATAACTTCACAAATTTCTAACCCCCAAAATACCAAGGAGATTTATGAATTTGTTCCTCCCTCTGCTAAGAAAATTTCAGTTGCATTTTGCAAGTCCTTATACCCATAGGCTTATTTTGAAATGTATCTTTTAGTTCTTCTATATTTGTTTCAAGAAGAAGAGAACGCAAACTTGAAGAAAGATACGACATAAAGCAGGAGAAAGAAGAAAAGGGAAGAAGTTTATGTTAAGGGAGAAGATAAACAAATACAAATTGGATGAAAGAGAAGGAACAATGTCTTTCTTTTTCACCCAGTCACTTTCTAAGTACTAGTGAAAATCTCTTAGAAATTGATCAAACATTAGAAAAGGCAATCACTCTCGTTCACATTTTATGCTGACATACAAAGCCTAATCAAATACAATTTCCTTTCCACCATTATCATGGAATAAAGACGAAACATAATGTTAACCATATTTAACAATTGTAATGCATAGAGAGTCAACTAAGTAAAAAAGGGAACCAATTACCATCATCTCGCTCATCTAACCCAACTCTTATCCACAGGCATCATCAAAATATATCTACAAAAGAAACATAAACAGCTTTTTTCAAGCCACCAGCTCAACAAGTTTGTGAAAAGATCCATGCTTAGCCTTCCAAATATCCTAAAGCAACTTGAGTCAACATCTTTCCTCCAAATGCATCAAAATGAATTTTTTTAAAAAATTTATTCTTATGACCGGCTCAAAAAAAAAAGTTTGTAAGAATATATCTGCTTGGTCTACCAAATATTCTCTCCAATTAAGACAAGAATATTCCTAAGTATGAACTGCCAAGCCTACCTTGTCCATATGACAAAAAAATCTCAAATCCAAACAATTCGTCGATAACAGCACCACCGACACCAGAAAGAAAAAGAAAAGCTAACCTGGAAGTTTTGAAAACTCTCTGTACCAAGCTCTAGGCAGTCGGCATGCGGAAACGTCATCAGATTATCAGATGATTGCATGACCCAGAAAATAATCAAGGCGCTTTTGGACAAGTTAAAAAAAAATTATGATTTATAAAGGCAGCAGCAAATCATTGACATCAGACCAATGATGATAATTATGATTATGGCCGAAAAATGTTTACGGAATAGGGAAATACCGGTTGGAACAGTGAGATTGAGAAACAAGACCTGCAGCCAGTGCTTCTAAACTCGATCATCAAGCACAAAAAAAACTTCAAAAGATTTTGTCTTATCATAGCTGCTCACAAATCATAATAGAAGTAACAGCCTTTCCACGAAAAAAGGGGCACTTAAATAGTGCATAATCCCGTGATGTTTCGGATTGGTTGCACTTTTCAAATCCTTGTCACGAGAACCTTAGCAACAAGCATCTAATGCAGCTTATCGGAAAAACCAAATTCATTAAGTCGATCAAAAGAGCTCAAATCCTTCGCTATCCTAACAATACACTCAATAACTCAAACAATACGATCAAATGAACTAAAAGCCTAATCTGAACCAACCCCAGTCGGTACTGTTCAAACTAGAAAAAAGGGGTTTCAAATGTGAACATCCAGAATACGATAAAGGACTCAACTAAATTTTCAGACCAAAATGGGGGAAACAAAAGCCCAGTATCTAAGCCAAACCAGAAAAGTTGATGGAACTCACCAATTTCTACCAAGCACCTCCTCGGCGCAATATCCTGTGATTTCCTCGAACCAGCGGTTCACGTATATGATGGGATGGTCAGGCTCAAACGCATCGGTTACCATAAAGCCGAAACCCGCTCCCAGCACGAAGCTGTGCGGCAACTCGTCGCCTCGACTCAACAGAAAACTTTCCTCCTCCTCTTCTTCCTCCAAATCCTTGCCGGCGCTCACTGAGACCTCCCAATCTCCGCCTCCCTCCATCTCTAATTCTCTATTCCTTGTCTCTAAGAAGAGACGATGGGGCGGGAAGGAGAAGGAGCACGGTGCAGCTAAATGGACGGTGAAGATTCTCATGCTCGCCCTACTCCACTCCTCGGCTTCTATTTAATCATTTTATTTACAACATATCTCCTTCGAAAATTAACGTCGCGGACGAGGAAGGGAGTGGGCCGATGGGCGGGTCGAGTAGGTTGAAAGGACCCGAACAAAGCCCTTCGGTCGTACCCAAAGTTGGGTCCCACCTGCCTGATTTCACAATATTGGCTAGCAAATTTTTCATCATGGGACATAAATTTTAAAATATAATATGTGTTGAATAAAAAAATATTCAGGAGACAAGTATAGAGAATAGAGCACTTAGGGGACTGGAGAAAGAGGAGGAGAGCAATGCAAGAGTAATTAAAAGTAAATTTGTGAAAAATAGACCACTTATTTAGAGAAATTGGTCAACGTACCATTGCATATTTTGTCCCCTAAAATATGTAAGTACGTCTAGAGTATTTCAGTTTGTACAAAAATCTGATTGTGGGGCCCAAGTGTATGATTGAATGGCTATTAGGTAGGGATGTCGTCAGGTCGGGCGGGCTTTAGGCTGAGCGACTACTTGCTGGGGATCAATGCCAGCCGCTATGAAACCGGAGGACCCATTTTATCTTTTTGTTCTATTTGGGTTGGAGGCCGACAAGTTCATTCAAATGGATCTAGTCTGATGGATTCATAAAGAATGAAATACACTTTATTTAGCCAGCCGCTATGAAACCGGAGGACCCATTTTATCTGTTTGTTCTATTTGGGTTGGAGGCCGACATGTTCATTCAAATGGATCTAGTCTGATGGATTCATCAAGAATGAAATACACTTTATTTGTCTGTGGCGCTTCATCTTCCCGGTACGTGCGGATTGGTCAGTTAAGCGTGTGGTTCTGGGTCTTCCTTGGTAGGCCCCACGGGGCTATGTTACTTCTTTTACTCTCTGTGAGATGTCTTTGTGATTCGTGCTAACATATTTTTAATGTACATATAAAGTTCTCTGATTCTCTTGCTCCTTGATAGCGACATGTGCGATAATGAGAAAGAAATCTATATTTTTGAAACAAATGTGTCTTATTCATTACTATTGAATGTGCAATTATTAATTACTTATTGAATTTTGTGCCCAAAAATCGTTATAAAAGTGATGTGGTAGTTTATATTTCTAGTGTTTAATTAAATTCAATTTCTATGCCCTCAGTGGTGTTGAGTATGGAGGGTAGAAAGTTTACACGATTCGTTGGTGAGGAAGCTCGAGCTTTAGTGTTCTAGGCCATGAAGAAGAGGGTGAAGTCCTTCTCTATGATCGAAAAGCCCAGAAAATGTATCGTGTCTGAGATGAGAGTCCCGGTCCTGTGGTTGAGGAAGGATCCTCTGATTTGAATAACGGCTGCTCCCCGGAAGGTTTTTTAATTGCGAAGGGCGGCCTCCCAGTGAAGAAGCATCGTGTGATGGCAAGAAACTGTTTAGAAGACAGTCAAGCGAACCAAGCCGCTCCTCCTCTGATCTTTCGAGAGCTGAGGAAGAAAAAGTGACAAGAACCTGCTTCTTACCTCTTACCTCTGGAAATACGGGCGAAGAATGAGCAGAGAGTTATTGACGATAGAAAAGAACTCCTTCACGGCCTTTAACTTAGACCGGATGATGGATCCATCTTTGAGCGAGGGTACCAAGACTAGCCTCTTGTTGAGGGAGGGGCTTCTGAAGTTCATGTCGCAG
>NW_018165470.1:218720-222285 GCF_001263595.1 Phalaenopsis equestris | reverse complement strand
TAGTGGCAGAGGACCAGCAGTCGTCCGATGTTTTTGTAAATACTTTATTTGTTTTGAAAAAAATTGTCACCGCTCGACCTTGCTGGGCCATCGGTCAATTATATAATCAAAGGAGAATCATGAAATATATATTTTAAATAAAGAAAAACATTTCCTTGTTCATTATCTTTTTTTTTTTTATTTCTTTCGCTTTTATGGGTTATATTTATTTGACTAAAATGGCTCATGGATATTTGAATGAAAGGTTTAGATAAGTTATGAGTTTAGCTTCACGCATAGTTATCCTTTAACCGAGCTCTCGGTCAGTTAGTTTTGCCTACAAATTGTGATTTTTGGAGTTTGGTTGGATCAGATTATCACATTTATTGTGGTCCATCGGTTTTCTACTTGCGCTCGGTTGGGTGATTTTGACGCCATGGTGGTTTTTCTTCATTTCTAAGGAGAGAATCGGCAATTTTAGTGTCGTAGTCTTCTAGTCTTCATTTATGCTCAGTCAGGCTATTTTGTCGTCGCGACTCGTCGTCCTCAATATTTAAATGAGCTGGGGAATCTTGGCATCGCGGTCTGTCATTCTTTGATTTGTGCTCAGAAGGGAAATCTTGGTACCACAGGTGACAATCTCAATCTTCAATATTTAATTGAGGTCGGATGATATTGACATCGCGGTTTGTTGTTCTTTGATTTATGCTCAATAAGGTGAGCTTAGCGTCACAACCAACAGTTTTCAATATTTAGTTCTCGATGAATCCATAAGAAGTGATCCAATTTTTTTCATCGTGTCTGGATGAAGACCAAAGATCTTGAGCGACCGATCCGGCAGAACAACTCAAAAGATAAAGAAGTATTGTTAATTTTCTTCATGCATGTTCCAAGTTTGAAGTACCATTTGTACAAATAAGAACCGCTTCCGTTACATTTTTTTTTCTTCATATATATACATATATATATATATATATATATATGATCTATGAGGCAATTACTAATAAGTACAACTATCTAATAGAAAAGGATTCCATGATCTTGAACCAATCTTATCTGGGTTTGAAAATCCTATGTTTTTCTATGAAGAGCTGATCTAATTGTATTAGTTTCTATAATGGATTTCTTCTGTGTAATACTAATTGATATGGCCTCATTGATAAGTGCTACAAGATCTCACGCATTGGAACCCATGGTCATGGAACCGAATTCGTTAGTCTGGAACATCTTCTTTTGCAAGTGAAATCATCTAGTATATGAATGAAAAAATGCTTTCATTGTTGTGGAAGAAGATGTCTTTGTATTTTAATGCATGCATTTTATTTATTTGAAGCTAATAGAGCGAGATCCACTTTTGGGGGAATGTGAGTCGAAGCAATAACGAGAATCTTTTCAGCGGAACATCTTTCACAATCCCTGGAAAGATAGTTCTTTAATAGATCGAGGGACAAGTAATTTGACTCATTCACATGCAGATCATGAATGTTTGGAATCCATATTATGCAATAATACATTGCTTTTGTTAATTCAAATGGTGATATCATATTGGTCTATTTTTGTGGTCATAGACATCAGCACATTTGTTATAGTTAGCATCTCCGTATCAATATTAAGGTCTTCATTATTATCATCAATATCGTCACTATCATCAGCATCAATATCATCAAAGGATAACCTTTAGGCTTTTCATCTAGGAATTTTTTTGGAAATAGTGTAATGAAAAGAACATAGGAGTTTGTCGCTAGGTATTTGAATAAAAATGATCGTCCAATTCCTATAGAACCTATTACTAAAATACCTATAGAAGGGGATGAGCTAAGCAAAGTGAAAAGAGTTTTCCATGACGAGATGGGGAATGAAAAATATTAAACCTACACAAGGTTGTGAATAAATGATTATATGACAATGAGCAAGGAATATCCGTCTTTCTGCTAAACAGGATCTATTGAACTCATAATTCATTACATCCTTCCGATGAATGTTAACTAAGTAACATAAATGATCCCGGTTGTTGAATCACTTGATAACCAGAGTAATTCTTGGAGAAGTGATCACTATGGTCAAACACAATATAATTTGATAAATAATTTTTTTTGTCGTTAAGGTGGAGAATTGAACCAAGAATTCTCTTTCTTCATCATCAATTGAATCACTGTTCAGGACCTAAAATTCTATTTTTTTTCATAAATTCAATCACCGTTCACATTTTTTCTTTTCTTATTAATGAGTAGATCTCTTTACTTGTACCACTTATATGTCTTGTGTTTCTCAAAAAAATGATTTGAATGATGGGATTTTGTATTCTACATCAACCATCACAATTTCGCCTATTTCTACTAAAACTATCAGAAATTTTTCAAAAAGTAGGCAAATGACGTACAAAGAGTTCGTGCCCTTCATTATCTCTAAATATGGGATGCCCTAACCACCCAAAAACTATTCCATCTTCATTATCCATTGAGCCTTCTCTTAATAATCCTCCTTTCGCCTAAATATTACCGATGTAATCATAAAAAGCTAATTTTCGAGAATTTTAGACCAAGCTTCTAATAAGCTCCAATTTTCGGCTAGTCTAGCCCCAACTCTTCGATGTATTTCTTGTTGGAAATACTCTTGATCTCACTTATAACATGTGGGGCCAAATAATTTGATTGGGGTAGTCGCTAAAACATACCACATAGTTTCAACAACCACGAAAGCTACAAAAAAGAAAAACAACAACAATACTACTGGAACACAGAGCTTCAGTATTACTCATGTGTAATTCTGTGTATAGATGTTGATGCGGACAAACACTAAGATGGAATAGACCCATTAATATTCCTAATGTACCCGTCGCAATATGCTGAGAAGCTATTCCTCGATACAGAAAAAATTCGAAGAAAGATTTGTCATACTTCTTATTTTTTAGTGAACTTCTCAACTAGTCATATTATGGAAGTATTTTGTACACCCTGCTACAATTCAGAGGCAAAATGCGCCCATACGGGTCTGTCATTCACGAGCTAACATGCATGCTTTTAAAAGGTTAAAATTTATTTCTCATTTAAATTTTTTTTCCTCTGGAACATTATATCACTTCAAGATCATCGCTATCATATTTTGGATGTACACCAAAACTATTCACCTTAGGCCTCAATTGAATTAACTTTCAAAAGACGATTCTCTTTTTGAGGAAGTCCAAAACAAATTTTGAATTTTGTTTAGGATATGTTTTACAAAAATATTATTTTTTATTCATTTTGGAACCCCATTTTTTTATAGACTTTTTAAGCCTGTCTTTGATAAAGCAAAATATCAACATTACCCTTAAAAGAACAAGAAAAATTTGCGTACGTTAGACGTTCGCAGCGCTGCGTATATAATGAATGTTATATTCACGTTATATCCGCGTTATGTCGTCTGTAACCTCGATGTAATCTCCACATAAATTACCTGTAACCTGCCTGAACTTACAAATAAGTTTCGTGTTTTTGTTTTCACATATCTGTAGGTTATATGAAAGTTACACAGAGGTTACAAGGGATATAACATAAGTATAATGTCGATATAACACGAATATAACCTCCATTATGTACGCAGCGCT
>NW_018165470.1:215800-217206 GCF_001263595.1 Phalaenopsis equestris | reverse complement strand
AAAATTAAGTTTTGTATTTTTGAAAAATCTCTCTAAGGTTAGAGAACCCAGAGGAGTAAATTTCATATTTTTCTAATTTTTATTTGATTTATTGGAATTATTTTAATGAAAAAACTTATTTTTAGCCTTTAAAAATTATTTTTAAGCTTTGAAATTTAATATCTTTATTTAGAAAATCAAGAAAAATATTCTAATTGTTCCTAAGTTATTAGAAAGCAATTTACAACATTTTCATGAATTTTATTATTTTTGTGTTGTTTATGAATTTTTAATTATTTTAAATATTTAAAATAGGTTAAAAATCAAGTTTTTATTCTAAATATTATTTCATTTTTATAAAATATCTCTGATCACAGAGAACTCAAGACACTAAGTTTCATAATTTTTTGAGTTATAAATTAATTTTTAAAAATCATTTAAGTGTCAAAAGTGGTATTTATCTTTAAAAATCAACTTAAGTTATCAAATGAACTCAAAATATTTTGAACTTTTTATAATGAGTTCTCTGGAGATCAAAAATCAAGTCATTTAAATTTTTATATTTTCCAAAATTAATTATTTTATTGATTTAGTGTTTGTAAAATTTAAGAGTATTTTAATAAATTGACCCATGAAATTATTTCTAAAGGTTTTCCTAGTCATGATGGACCTTCCAAAATTTCCTTAGGATTTTCTAATCAATATGCTAATTTCCTTGATTATTTTAAAGAAATTTTCTTGATTATTTTAAAGAAATAATGTGCAAGATCTTGAAAAATATGGATCTCTTTATAGGAACCTCCTCTAACTTTAGAAAAATCAGATGATGTTTCCCTTGACAGAGGCTACAACATGCCAAAATTTCAATCCAAGGTGATGCATCAATATGCATAGAGAATTAAATGATCTCAACTAGTGTTTAATTAATTTAAAATATTTTATTCATCAAATGTACTTGAAATTTATTCCACATTATTCTTCTCTGTTCACCAAAGTCACTTAAGAAGACTCTCGATAAAAATTAGAAAATATTATCTTCAGGGAATTTCAAAGGGTAGCACTTTTCAATAAAATCGGACGTAGAGGTGTGAAAGGGGATTGGTTCAAATTTGGAACATTTTATTGTAGAATCCAAAGGAGGAAGAACTAAGGGATGTCATGGATCCTAGAGGAGAAACTCGGTGACTTTCCAAGCTATCCTAATGTTTGGTTTAAATTTAGAGGAGAAAATTTTAAGTGTTTCATCCTGCCAATTTTATTAGTTAGGGCTTATATTCGTATGAAACAATCACACAAATAGCCTGGAAGATATGAGGGTTTAGGTCATGATAAACGACAACCTCGGAATCCTAAGACGAGTTAGGGCTTATATTATATAGCAGGGTTATGCAAAGGCCTAAAGATAAGGTGAGGATTTACGTTGCATA
>NW_018165470.1:215315-215771 GCF_001263595.1 Phalaenopsis equestris | reverse complement strand
TCTAAAGAAGGAAGATTGGTTTAGCTGGGGAAGACAGGTTTTGTTGTTGAAGATGGTCGTGCTGCCCACCATGCTAGCTCCTAGTTCCTCACCGCGATGAGTTTTAGTTTTCTAGTGTGTCAAGTTATAATGTCAAATCAGGTGGCCCTATGGTTGAAGTTCTTTAAATTTTATAGAAAGCATTTTAAGCTTGATTAGAGCCACACCGGTTGGGATTCTACGGTTTCCTCGTTCCGACACCACTATTTTCTAATGGATTCACTTAGTCGAAATGAACTTACTAAACCCAACTTAATGAGTTCCATGATTTCATTTAGACAGTGGGAAGCCTCGTTAGCAACTGTAGGTTTCCTCCTCCAAGGGATTCCCGATCATCCGATAGAGACGTCTTAATTTAGTTGAAGTTGTAGTTTTGTGTGATGTTTGTGATTAAATTTTGAGTTGTTTTATATTTTG
>NW_018165470.1:213217-214022 GCF_001263595.1 Phalaenopsis equestris | reverse complement strand
GTGTCTTAATTAGTTTTGAAAATGTTAAGCTTTAAGTGGTCAAGATTCGTGATTTGGATTTTATTTGAAAATCAAGATAGGAGTATTAAATTGATTAATTATTTACTTCAAAATTCATACCCCTAACTCCAGTGTCATTTAATTTTAATAAACTTCCAATTTTTTAATGATTTATAAATTTATTAACTTATCTTTTTAATGAGGAAAGTGAGATTGGTTTCTACCAATTAACCCCTTGTGTTTCAAGCATCAAATAAATTGATTAAGATCAGAGATTACCCATTTTCCTCCTTGACTTAAGCCTAAATGTTAATTAAGGCTAAATTTCCAAAATTACACATTTAAATTATAAAAATTTTTATCCTACCTCATTCATGGATCAATTAAGACATCAGAGGAGAAAATGTGATTTTTCAGAATTTAATTTATTTTATATTTGGTGAGATTAGGTCATAAGGTCAAAATTGAGGTTTTGACCCAAATCTAAATTGGGCTCAAATCATGGACCAACTGAGCTTGGATTTGGTTTAGTTTGGTCATATCAAAAGTGAATTTGAGTTTAGGATTGGAATTGGGGTCAATTGAGATCAAATTGATGAACATTTGAGTTAGATTTGGGGAATTTGGGCCCACAAAGGCAAATTTGGGGATATTTATTAAAGATGGTTAAATTGGCCAAATTGGGTCATGTGGTAGTTAAGAGAAATGAAATTGAGAATATTTAGAATTTATTAAGATTTTCTGTGAGTTTTTGGAATTTTTAGAATTTTGGGCTATGGAGGGGTATTTTGGTAATTTGGGGGTG
>NW_018165470.1:206023-210934 GCF_001263595.1 Phalaenopsis equestris | reverse complement strand
TAAGCACGAGGCCTCTGGTGCTTAGGCGCAGCATTCTCTGTTTCATCGACGCTTAAGCGTCGGATCTGCCGCTTAGGCACCAAAATACTTTTGCACAAATTTCACAGTTTTCCTCCAAATTTGATCATTTTTCACTCTTTTTAGCATTTTTCAACTTTTTACTTGTACCTGAAAAAAAACTCAAAAATACTTCCATTAAAGCGCAATATCCCAAAAATAAGTAGAAAAATGTGTCTGAAAACACTATATATTTTAGGTGTATCAGTAGTCGTCTACAACGGCAATCTACAACAGCACAAGGATCTATAACAACATATCTTTTATTAGAATTAAACAATAACCCATATGACTTCAAGATTGTCAGCCTAGTGCGACATAAATCCTCAACTTTATCTTTAGGCATTTGCACAATCATGTTGTGCAATATAAGTTCTAACTCGTTTTAGGATTCCAAGGTTGTCGTTCGTTACAACCTGAACCCTTACATCTTTCATGTTGTTTATGTGATAGTCTCAAACAAATGTACGCTTTGATTAATAAAATTGGCAGGATGAAACATTCAATAATTTTCCCATGAAATTGAAGCCAAAACTTAGGATAGCTTGGGAAGTCACCGAGGTTCTCTTCAGGATCTGTGACATTCTCTAGTTCTTCTTCCTTTGGATTCCAAAATAAAATGTTCCAAATTTAAGCCCATCCCATTTCACACATTTTTGTCTGATCTTTGAAAAGTCTTATCCTTTTGAAGTCCTTGGAGACAATATTTTCTGATCTGAATTAAGAGTTTTCTTAAGTGACTTCAGTCATGTAAGATGTAATTCATTATAGGGGTTTGCCTTTATAGGGAGCTTTAAGAACCCAGGTATTATAAACCTTGTCTAAATATTTGTATTAGATAGGGGAACTTGTCGGTCAACATAAAGGTTCACAGACCAAACGAATGTCATAAATTCTGTAGTTTATTTAATCGATCCTCATTATCAAGTGATGTGTCTATTCCTCGGAGTAGATATGTCATTTGTAGTGTTGTGCTCAATCATTTAAACTATTGCAAAATATGAGATCGGTTCGATCTTGTATTTTTAAAGATTAAAATATTACTTTTTCCAAATAATGTATATAAATTAAATTAAACACCTTATAAAACCAGGCATCGAGATATCCATTATGGCGGCCGAAAATCTCAAATTTTGGCAACTTACAGTTATACTTGGAAAAGTTTTCATTAATATTAATAATTTTGGTTCTTTATCATTTATTTTAAATCCTAATTATTATACAACATGCTACAAAATGGCTTAGAAAATAAAATAAAAATAAAAATTACATATTCATGGCAAAAAGATAGATTTATTTACTTTCAAAAATAATCCTTTCAACAACAAGCTTTATAGGGGGTGGATAACTTTCTCTATTGATACAATTAAAGTTACCTAAGTCACCTTAAGAAAAAAAAACATATTATAGGAATTATAAAAAAAAAAAAATAACAATATATGTTCTCAAAAATTCAATATGCAACTCATTATTTAGTGGTTTATGAATGACATACAAGAGACTCACTAGTCAATGAGAAACAAATTTTGTATGCTCAATAAAAACTTTTGCAAAAGTTTAGGTGTCTTTATTCTTTTTACTCACCATCACATGATAATACTTAACATTCTTCTTCTTTCTAAGATCTCACTCTCTCTCTCTCTCTCTTCTCTCCTCTCTCTCTCTCTCTTTTCTTAAGGTTACTTTTTATCAGAACACTCTCTGAAATTTTAATTTTAACCTTTGGAATAACTATTTTTTGTAGAATTTAAGAGCTCAAACATGGGATGAAGAAGAAAATCCCAAGCGTTGGTAATCCTTTCATCAAGAAATTTAGGGATTATTCGTAAGAGATTGCTCATACTAACATGGATAAAAGGGTGGTAAAATCAAATCCGTATAAATTTTAATACAATTATAATCTTGAATATTGTCATTGCATTTTCTTGCACATAAATACATGTTTTGTATAGAATATAATAAAATAACAACTTCAGTTTAAAGAAACGAAATATATTTATAGTAGTAATTATATATTTTTGTAGAGGTTGTTTTTCAAAGGTATAAGAAAAATTAAGAAATAAATATACACAATATTTATAAAGTTAAACTCATTGGTTGGGTTCAAGATAAACCCATTAGCTGAGTTCAACATATACTCACCAATTGGGTTTAAGATAGGCTTTTTGATCATGCTTAAACTAAACTCTCCAACAACGTTCAAGTTGAACCTAGCTGATCAGTTTGAGGCAGATTAGTCAATGAAGCACATCAAGAATTTGAGTGAACTTGCTAGAGTTATGGTGTACTCACTAGTTTATTAGGCTCATGCATAGCACTTAGGTTCAGGAGCTACTTTGAAACTTATTTAGTGAAACTAATTGTTTTTTTCCTAGTTGGTCAATTACAAATTTATTACTCATCAACATATCTTCTGTGTTTTACTTCTAGTGACTAATTGTGCTTTCCTTTTATTACTCATATACCCGATTAGTTATCTTTTTTATGCAGTACTTAAATTTTCATCCCAACCTAATATGGGGATGTAAGAAAATCTCAGAAAATTTAATATAATGCACCTACTTATACTAAAAACTCTATAAAGTGAAATGTTGTATAGAATTTCTACTCTATTTTATCTTCTTCTTGTTCTGTCTAGGTTAAGTATGATTCTAGATTAACTTTTGGATAGATAAATTGAGTTTCAAAAATTTTATCTCTATTATTATTATTCATTTAGCAAGAGAAGATAATTTTAAATTGGCAGCTAACAAAAAAATTTATATGCATCGCTACATGTAACACCAAAACAAATTATTAGCATATTAAGAGATTTTTGTTTGAAAGTGAAAAGGCAATAATTTTTTCTTATGTCTTAACATATTGTTATAATAGCTTGAAAATTTGGGGTCGTAGTCACTTCTCTCTATCTCATTTTAAATATACATGCAAAGCAAAATAGCTTTTGAAAGTTCCTATTTGAAATCTCTACGCTTAATAAATGGTACTACAACAATAACACATTCTCTGGAATAAGACTAACATTTTTGAACCGCTTATTTTCTACTGCTTCTACTATTAGATCTTATTTTTGTCTTAAAAGTTGTTAATGGAAGCAAATTCTTCATTTTCCTTGATTCATGGATTAGTGTTTTATCTAATTTAGATAATATGGGTACGATTTAATCCATTCTTAGTTATAATTGTTGTTATCATTATTATATTCAATCCATCATTAATAGTGATAATTTGGATCTTTCTCTTCGACTGTGCTCATTGCTACAACTATATCATTAGTATGTATATTGATCAATGATATGCATAATGGCAAGGTAATTATAACTATGAACTCATGTTTAGAATAAAAAAATTCTCATTTTACCCTTTTATAATGAGATAAAATTCATATCGCTTAAAAATCATTCATTTCGATAGTCTATCAAGTTATGGAATGCTTCTATGAGTGATTTTTTAAAATACTATAAATCTTCGATCAAGTGACATTATCATTCCTCTTAATTATGTGATCTGTTATAATAGCAATACCTTTTTTAATTGACCTTGTTCTGCGAGACTAATTAAAAAATTATGCTAGATGAATAATTTATTTGTTCTTATTACTTCTACCGCATTAATTACTCATATAATAATAATATGTTACTTGATGCTTATGGGAATTATTACCTTATAATGCTTTAGTTTTGAAACTTTGAAAATCATAGCTTATGATATAAAAAATCCAATTACAATTTTCCAAAAGATGGGATGGTAAAATAAATTCTTTTATTTCCATCTTGTCGTCTAATTAATGCAAACGCCTTTAATGCTTCGCTTTTTTGTTTTAAGAAAAGGTGTTTCTGATTTGCAACTTACCCAATTTTGTTGATTGTGTTTTTTTTTTCAGAATTATTCATAATTCATTTTCGATGGAGTGCAATTTGTAGTGAAAATGACCTCTCCATTACAGGTACAAACTTTATCTTAAGATGTGACAAGTGGTATGGCTCGTGCTGAGTGAATCTTGTTGTTGTAAATGGCAGTTCCAACGACTAAGGTCCCAAGTGAAACTATTTGCAAATACTTAATGTCATAATATGTTTCAGAGTTTATGTTCAATTATTCTAAAAGAATAAAAAATAAAAAATTGATTTTCGTTGCTAATCATGAGGCTGAAATAGTCGTTATAAATTCTCCCAGACATCCTGCAATAGTCCAACCACCACGTCATGCTGACACGTGGCAAAACGATCCGTTTCGTTTTCTGCTGAGCTGTAAGATAAATAAGTTTAAAAAATAACGATAAACCCTCATGTAAAGTTTAGGGCATTTTCGTAACTCCGCCTCCTCCTTATCCTGCTCGCCCTCGTGATCCTTCTGCTCTCTGCGACTCGATCCCGTATGATTTTGGCCTTTATAAAAGGCCTGAGAGCGCAATTTCTCCGGCTTCATGCCTACAATAATCCAACCACCACGTCATGCTGACACGTGGCAAAACGATCCGTTTCGTTTTCTGCTGAGCTGTAAGATAAATAAGTTAAAAAAATAACGATAAACCCTCATGTAAAGTTTAGGGCATTTTCGTAACTCCGCCTCCTCCTTATCCTGCTCGCCCTCGTGATCCTTCTGCTCTCTGCGACTCGATCCCGTATGATTTTGGCCTTTATAAAAGGCCTGAGAGCGCAATTTCTCCGGCTTCATGCAGAGCTTCTCTGATTTCACTTCTTTTTGTAAATCCAAACCCTAGTCCTATTCAATTGCTGGTTTCCTCTCTCCCAAACCCCCACCGGAAGATTTTAGGGCTGAGTCTCGATTCCTGCTAAGGTATGTTTAATCCAGAAAATCCCCATTTAATCCATAAAATCAACACAGCCATTT
>NW_018165470.1:181985-203996 GCF_001263595.1 Phalaenopsis equestris | reverse complement strand
TTAATATTTTTTATTATTTTAACTTTATTGAGATTTTTTTTGGCAGCTATCAGGAGAATATTTAAGTGAAATTTAATTCGAATAGATGGGTGTGGTATGTAAACAAAATAGCAAACAAATATTAGATAAAATTTAGAACTAATTAATGAATATTAGGTCTAATCCATTCCTATTTTGATATAATGTTTTGAAGTAAATATTTTTCGGTTATTCATCTCTCATCTATTATAATGATGACACATAGTTCAATAATGTAAGTACGTATCTTCTCCATTTTCAGATAATAATTGTACGTATTAGAGTAATGTTTGGTGGGCTGAATTTTCTTTCTTATCGAAATCGTTGTTGATGTCTAGTAAGTTTTATTATTGCCCATTTGACATTATTTTATTAAAAAATAAGGAAAACAAATCAAATGGAATTGAATTTCCCTGCATTTGGCGTCATTCGTTTCACTTTAGCTTTAATCTGTGCAAAATATATCGAACAGAATTTTTCTTTTTTTTATTACTTTGTCTTGTACCATTATGAACCGTAAATTTATTTGTTGAATTTTACTGAACGTTATAGCTCATAACACCACTCCAAACCTTATTCTCAGTAGATCAAATGCGTCCAAAATTTGATGCTAGAGTTGGCTCGCGGCCATCATCATGTGAATGAGTAAAATAATGGATAGTTGCATAATAGTAATAATAATAAGAATGATTTACATAAATACTATTTAATTCTAATGTTTTTACACATCTAATCGCTTAACTTTAATTTGTACTTATAGTTGTCGCTATGGCTGTAAGCCGAGTAAGGGTCCACTCAAAATCGGCCAAAATAAAATTTTATTCAAAATTTAGCTCTTGTAGCTCAGCTCTTTTTTTTTTAGATATCGACCAGAGCCAAACTTCAATTCAATTTCCAAGCGATTAATGACCGCTAAATTCATAGATCTAATATTACTAGGGCTGTTAACGATTCAAAATTTTGGCTTGTAACTCAGTTTTGTTTATTTCGATTAGATCTCAATCTAACCCGAAATTTAAATTAATTTTCAAATAATTAGCAATTTTAGAGCTAAAATCACAGCCCTACATGCCACATAACTTACCCATAAAAAAAGTTTTTAACCATTTAAAAGTTAAAAAAGTGATTATTTTTAGGTGATATAAGAATCTTCGGTGTAGGAATACAAAAAGCAAAATTTAGGTCAATAATAATGATGCAAGGTTACTTAAAAAACATAGGAAAGAAAGTTTTAGAAAAAAAGAATATAGAGAGTAGATGAAAATCGTTTTTATAATCTATTATTTCTATCATTAAGTTTTTGTGTATCTATTGTTATAAAAAATTTGTGAATGAAATAGTATAGAATATTTATACTCTAAATTTTATTAAAATTCTTGATTTATTTTACGAATCAATTTATTTTTGAAAATTTATTCAGATTGATTGAAAGAACTGTTAATTCGTTCATCCCATCGAATATACTTACTTGTGACTTAATTTTCTTAAAATAAGCTGTTATGTATGTAAATCCCCCGGAATATTATTTCATTTAGTTCTTATATATTTTTTTTATTTTGAAATTTTGAATAAGTTTAATGAAGAGTTCTCCAACGAGCATGGGAAGACAAATATAGCAGCTGCCTATATTCATATATCTGGGTTGCACAACGATGGTGCCGCCCGGGGTAAGTAGGTCCCGCCGCGGGACACGCATTCTGTGGCAGCTGTCAGGCGAATATTTAAGTGAAATTTAATTCGAATAGATGTGTGTGGTATGTAAACAAAATATCAAACAAATATTAGATAAAATTTAGAACAAATTAATGAATATTAGGTCTAATCCATTCCAATTTTGATATAATGTTTTGAAGTAAATATTTTTCGGTTATTCATCTCTCATCTATTATAATGATGACACATAGTTCAATAATGTAAGTACGTATCTTCTCCATTTTCAGATAATAATTGTACGTATTAGAGTAATGTTTGGTGGGCTGAATTTTCTTTCTTATCGAAATCGTTGTTGATGTCTAGTAAGTTTTATTATTGCCCATTTGACATTATTTTATTAAAAAATAAGGAAAACAAATCAAATGGAATTGAATTTCCCTGCATTTGGCATCATTCGTTTCACTTTAGCTTAAATCTGTGCAAAATATATCGAACAGAATTTTTCTTTTTTTTATTACTTTGTCTTGTATCATTATGAACCGTAAATTTATTTGTTGAATTTTACTGAACATTATAACTCATAACACCACTCCAAACCTTATTCTCAGTAGATCAAATGCGTCCAAAATTTGATGCTAGAGTTGGCTCGCGGCCATCATCATGTGAATGAGTAAAATAATGGATAGTTGCATAATAGTAATAATAATAAGAATGATTTACATAAATACTATTTAATTCTAATGTTTTTACACATCTAATCGCTTAACTTTAATTTGTACTTATAGTTGTCGCTATGGCTGTAAGCCGAGTAAGGGTCCACTCAAAATCGGCCAAAATAAAATTTTATTCAAAATTTAGCTCTTGTAGCTCAGCTCTTTTTTTTTTAGATATCGACCAGAGCCAAACTTCAATTCAATTTCCAAGCGATTAATGACCGCTAAATTCATAGATCTAATATTACTAGGGCTGTTAACGATTCAAAATTTTGGCTTGTAACTCAGTTTTGTTTATTTCGATTAGATCTCAATCTAACCCGAAATTTAAATTAATTTTCAAATAATTAGCAATTTTAGAGCTAAAATCACAGCCCTACATGCCACATAACTTACCCATAAAAAAAGTTTTTAACCATTTAAAAGTTAAAAAAGTGATTATTTTTAGGTGATATAAGAATCTTCGGTGTAGGAATACAAAAAGCAAAATTTAGGTCAATAATAATGATGCAAGGTTACTTAAAAAACATAGGAAAGAAAGTTTTAGAAAAAAAGAATATAGAGAGTAGATGAAAATCGTTTTTATAATCTATTATTTCTATCATTAAGTTTTTGTGTATCTATTGTTATAAAAAATTTGTGAATGAAATAGTATAGAATATTTATACTCTAAATTTTATTAAAATTCTTGATTTATTTTACGAATCAATTTATTTTTGAAAATTTATTCAGATTGATTGAAAGAACTGTTAATTCGTTCATCCCATCGAATATACTTACTTGTGACTTAATTTTCTTAAAATAAGATGTTATGTATGTAAATCCCCCGGAATATTATTTCATTTAGTTCTTATATATTTTTTTTATTTTGAAATTTTGAATAAGTTTAATGAAGAGTTCTCCAACGAGCATGGGAAGACAAATATAGCAGCTGCCTATATTCATATATCTGGGTTGCACAACGATGGTGCCGCCCGGGGTAAGTAGGTCCCGCCGCGGGACACGCATTCGCTGTGCCATGACTGGGCCAGCTGCTAATTTGTAATCTTGTTAGCGTAATTCCCCAAGAAATATATCTGCTGGGTCCTACAGGGACAGTATTTTTATTTTCTATAAATTTTTTTTCCGCATTTGTCGGGAAGTCAGAATGGGCGGTTTGTCATTTTGATCTCCAAGGGTTTCGTGAGGGTGACTGTTACTTGGGATATGCTATTTTATTCACCAAATATTGCACAAAAATTTTAGTAAGTAAAATTTCAAAGCGATTAAACTTATATAATAGTCATTAAACCTAATTAATCCATCCTATAAAAATCTTATATATATATAACTTATATATATATATATATATATGACACACTAGCACACATATATGCACAAATATATATGCACATATGTATACATATTAATGTGGTCTGCATGATATGTTGAGCTTGGTTGATTAGGTCCGACTAATTGATCCAACCTGGTAAAATTTTCTCGATCGTCAATGAGGAGCTTTAGAGTCTCCACATGATTGTTGGAGATACTTTGTAGTACTTGATCATCCTTTGGATTAACTCTATGACGTGGTGACTGCTGCATTGATCTAGCTTTTCTGTAGTGGTTGACTCTGCTGTTTTTTCATCTCCTTTTTCGCTGGCTGGCTCGTGCTTAATTCATTTGGTCATTTTCTTGTTCGTTTCGTGGCTCGATCTATTTTGGCTTAGTTGGCTTGGCTTGTTACATTAGGTGGCCCCCACGATCTTCGAACAGTGAGCTTGGCTTCAACAAATTATTCTCTTATAAACTGAGATCTCTTTTAGTACAAAGAACTTTTTGATGTACAATATATATATATATATACATACCTACGTATGTACGTACGTATATATTCATATACATACATATGTATATAGATACATACATATATACAATTATACATACATATACATATAAATACATACGTACATACATACAATCGGATAAAACACGTTTCAAAGGTTATAGCCTTCATAATGAGACACTATATGAGTAATGGGCTTTTCCAACGGGCAAATTCCGTAGGTTCTGATGAAAAAGCCGTCGTTTTTAATGTTTCCCACTATTTATTGATTGTTTTACGCTCATAGGAAAAACTGTTGTCTGTAATTTCAAAACGGACTGATATTCTGACTATATAAAATTACCAACGCATAACCAACAACCTAATGTGATAGCTTTTTCTGATAAATTTTCAAATTATCGGTTTTCATCATTTCATATAATCGATGGTTATTCCGTCAGTAATAACGACATCGTATAGGTCAGAAAAGTGTCGCGCACATTGATTTTTTGACACAGGCAAACTGTCAGTCATGTGACGTTGTTGTGTCGATTTTGTTAATCAACGGATAAACAATCAAACAAGTGTCGTGCCCATCATTTTCGTATGATGCACGTAAAGTCGTCTGGTTTGTATCAGTTATTTATTGATAAATAAGTCCATCGGCTAGCTATCAGTTTTGCCTACAGATATGTTAAAAACAATGTGGTATGTATCATGTATATAAATTTTCCTATTTAAATTATAAGATTTTAAAATAAAATATTGTACATTATAATTATCATGCATATAACGTAAATAATGATTGGCCATCAATTTGGAGACTGCCTTATCTACAGGCCGCTGAAGTCTTGATTTGCTGTAAATGGACAAGCCCGCCAAAATTTGCGCTTGCATAAAAAAGATAAAATAAAATAATATGAAATAATTAATAACTTCATTTGCATATTGTGTTAATTCGTCAAAATAAGTAAGCTAAGCTAATTCATTGGAAAATGATGAAATAAAGCTAAAATAAAATTATGATAAATGTGTTTTTTTGAAATTTGGCTTATGGATATTTCTTTAATAAGTTAAAAAATTGTGATAATGATTTTAATGGCAATTATATTTATTTTAAGGCTACTCAAAATTTATTTTATAAAAAAATGCTTTTTTTTTCTTTTTACTAAAAATAATAAAAAGCATAATTTTAATGAAAATTTTGCTTATTAATAGATTAATTGGCAATTATAATTATATATTTAAATGCTGAATAATTTGCTTTAATGAATAATTCTATTTAGTTTAAATTTCCTTGTTTATCATGAGAGAGAACCTTTATCTTAACCATATTATTTTTCATCCTGCTAAAACGCTACTCTGAGATAAATTAAACTAAAATTGCTTTAAAAAAATGATACAATAGGCATCTCGGCTAAGCTTACGGTCCAGACAAACGCCAAAGTTCTTGTTAAGTAGGAAAGAGAAAAACTCTAGTGAGTATTTTCTCCCTCGTCATTTTATGCACATTCCCAACTACACGAATTCTTTTGTAAAAATATGATAAACTCGTTCAAAGCATGTCGGGTGGCAGGACACTAACATTTGGTAATTTAATTGTGAGCTGCATCGATGGTGCATTTTAGCCATTGGATGAATAATCCGATAGTGTTGCTTGGTGTTGCTTTTAATTATTCTCTTTTCACGAATACACCATTGCATGAAAATCCACTTGCAGTACTCTCACACGTATTCTAATGGTAAAGCCATACCTTTGTTAGGGATTATAAAAATAACTTTCATAATTATCTCATTAATTTAAAAAAAATTTCCATTTGTATATCTAACACCTAGATTGTTATGTTTGCTTAGATAAGGCATGAATTTCTAAATCACATCATATATTAACATACCTAAAGTGATATAGATCTTTTCACGTACATGTTTTAATCAGGTTTAAATATTAGAGTGCTTAATATATAGATTTGAGTGTTCAATGTGTATACTTATAAACATTTTGTGGTATGAATATAAATCCCTTTAACTTAAGTTTTATAATATATAAAGATTTTGATATCAATATTCTTAAAATGTAAAATATAAATATGTTATAAACATTCTCAATATTTTTTCAACAAACGTCACTCTAAATAATGCACAAATAACAAAAAAATCTAAAATACTGTGTTTTTCATATAAAATTGCAAATGAAGTCAATAGCTTGTTGATAATAAATTGAGAGTAGACATAAACTATAATTAAAGAAATTGATTAAGATTATTACTTGTATAATTCTATATTTAAATGATCATTTTATTATTTTTTAGAGTTGCAGTCAAACATCATTATCATCATTAGAATCAATAATTTGAATTTTTTATTTTTTTCATTTGTTTTTTTTAGTGTTGATTATGATATTAAAAATATTCTTCATAAATTATTTTGAGAAAATAATATTAGTCGAATGTCTACCCTCATTTACTTCCTAATCTTTTAATATTAAATTTACCAACTTGTTTAATGATATAATTTATATTCTTTGTTGCACATGTCTAATTAGGCAAGTTTGTTTTAGCTACACCATCATTAATTGATGAAAACCCACTCATTCCTCCATTATAATCATTCCTTATGTATTTAATCCGAGTTTATCACACATTAATATTAAAATTCTATTTTCTATTATATGCATATCATTATTCTCATTTCAGAAGTGCAATGAATTTTCTTAACAAACAGAAAAATCACTCCCTATGCATATATGATGAAGGGCCTAATGTTTTTCTATTATCTCAATTGATTATTAATATTTTTTTGCTGGTAAAGAAAACTACAATAAATCAGCTTAAACTAGTTGTATTGTCTTTTTAATAGTTTGAGTTATTTAATTATGTGCAAAGAAAGTACAATTTTACTTTAATTTAAGCAAAAAAAAAATTTCTTGAAGTACAATTTTACTTTAATTTAAGCAAAAAAAAAAAAATTTCTTCGTACTATTTGCTTATTAATTTCATTACTTTTAAATGGAAACATATTATGTGAAGTGAGAATTTTTTTTAATTCAATTTAATTTTGAAACTAAAGTTTTCACATTGAGGCAGTTTTGAGTAGTTTTGGGACACTTAAAATCAATCTTAAAATCAAATTTGCAATCAACTAATTAGTGGATTTAACAAATTTCATTTTTTTCAGTACATAAGTATTATCTTCAAAAAATTAAATAGCTAAGTATTTTGTTTATTTTTTTTAGATGAGCCATGCACTAATAAGAGTAATAGGTAGCTAATATTATTAAAAAATTTCCCTAACCACCTTGATAGCAATTACATTGTCCGTGAGGAACACCCTTCGGATGAAAAATGAGAACAATCTTTCACTGCTTTGTCCCAATTACCACTTTTCAAATTTTGCATATATTCTACTTCTCTTTTTTCTATTTTGACAGGCAATCAATAGACATTTATAGCGGTGTGACACCACCAACAATCGGATTTCTAGGGACACCAAATTTGAGTAGGTTTGGGAGCTCATTCTTGAATAATTCATTCAGAGGACGCCATACCTCTGAGATCCTCAACTCCCTCATCAAACCATTGCTCCCTACTCAAGCCGAAGATGAACAACAACAAAGAAAGAGCTCCCACTTATTGGTCATTGCCCCACGCCAATGTTCCTACACCCAAGGTGTCTTCAACGGTAAAGTCATTTTTCTCGTTTTGCATATCTCTCGACGTGCATTTGGGTTGCTATAATAATTAGTACTTGGTATATGATGTCCAAAGAAATAATTTGATTAGATTTCTCATCCTCATGAAAGATATTAAAAAGTTGTTGTCTATAATTTATATTATTAAATAATTTTAGGATTTTATTCCTAAGGTAATTTTTTTTTTTTAAGAAAACTCATTTTTAAAATTTTAATGAGATGTACCTACTTTGTCATACATTTTATCAAAGTGAGTGTCCATTATTCTTCAAAATTAAATGAAAAGCTCAACTATTACACCAAAACTAGCATTGATAATGTTTTATATATGTTTTGTCTTCGAAAAATTGTTATGCATCATATCGGGATTTTTCTTAAAAAAAATTGTAATAAAGACGTTATAATGAGCATGCATTATTTCTACAAGTCTTGATGATATAGTTAAGACTTCTTTCATGTTTTAAAATATATTATAATAATAAAGCATTATCAATAAATTGCACTATAGCTTGTTCTATTCTTCAAATAGATCCAAGTTCATGTAAATGAGACACCATAGGCCATCTCCATATATCAAAATTTAGGTTACAAGAGTATGACTTTAAAGGGTTTTTTTAAATAAAAATGACTAAATAAATAAGAATTTGGCAGCTGCTGCCAAAATGGTTATGAATTAAATTGTTTATATAGAATAATGAGATTTTTTAATCTATTTTTAAATTCAATTTATGATTGTTTACTTTGATGTTAGCAAGCATATCATAACCTTCTTTTTTTATGTATAATAACAACCTAATTGGGTAGGCCCTATGAAATCATTACATGAATTATAGAGATGGATTGATGGATTGAGTCAACTGAGATGTGACAAATGATGTGTTGGAAAAATCAAAGTGTGTGACTTTGAAGCTAGTGAGTTATAAATAATATGTGTAGCAAGTCATTTGTAGTGGTGAGTTGTACCCTTAGAATTAGTTGTAGAAGGGCATATAAGGATAGAGGAGTTATAATTTCATTTCCTAAAAAAAGTGATTGATAAATCATAAAGTGTGTGATTCAAACTTGTGTCCTTGGATATAAAATCATGACTTTTAATAAATACGACCAATGTCCTTACTAGAGTGGAATATTTGATATTAAAGAAAGGTTGTATTGTGCTTTCGTCCTTATTGGTTACACCTACATATGACTTCTAATAAGTATTCTTTCTGCTACTCATGAATAGGATTATGAAAAGGATTCTCACACCTTTTCATCGTATAATCTAACTATGAAATTTTAATTCAATCATTTTATCCAATTGGTTACTTACAAAAATATAAACCATTTAAATTCATCAAAGAGATTTAGCTTTAGTACATGATTGATGAATATGATGTGTTGTTGTCTAAGAAATTCTAGTAGCTTAGTTTCTATTAATCACCTCCATTTGCCTATCTATTTTTGAATGAAAAATTAATATCATTTAATGTCATTCCACTAAATTAAAATGATTCTCGTAAAAAAGGTATAAAATATGGCTTCATGATCTAATACAATAAATTTTGAAAGACCTTACAACTTAAAGGTAAAAATTAGCTTATCAAAACTATGGAATGGTCATAATTTGAAATTCAATTGATAACCACTAAGACTATCGTTCCTTAAAACTTTGGCAACCAAATTAGAAGATCCATAAAGATTTCACCATGGCTCGTTGAAGGAATTTGATGGTGGTTGGAATAATCTTGTTCTACATTAACTTCCATAATTTGCTTGTTGACAAATTAGACACATGTAAATCAAATAGTGAGTGATTATCCTTCTTCATATTTTTATAAATAAGACTATGCCATCACATGAGCTAAAGTTTGTCATCCTTCTTATGGCTTTCAGTCGGAGTGCAATTAAGTTATATTAAAATAATGTTCTTTTGAAATAAATTGATGCCAAAATGAAATGTCCATTAAAACAGATAAAGGATATAACAGAGATATTTTCTTAAGTTCCTTTCTATTGTGAATACACAATTAGTGTATTTTAGGTAAGGGTTACATCTCCAACTATAGCTGATCTATCAAACCTATTGTATGTAGTGTATAAGTAAGTAAATGTCATCCAAATTTCCAATTTATGAGAGAGATTAGTTTCAATGTTCAACTTTTTAAGTAGCATTCAAATAAAAATCCATCTAATTTCCATCTCAATAAATTTGACTAGTTTCAACATTCGTCTTTTTAGCTAGTATTCAAATTATACTCATTTCAATAATCGAAGACCAAAAGTTTAACAAAATAAAAAAAAAATCTTTATCTCTCTTATATATATTTATATTCCTTAATGCATTAACTATTGAACATTGTGTTGTTGGTCAATTCAAATGGTGAATTAGTATTCCAGCAAATATTGTATCTAAGGACCAATTGCTTTAGTGATCATATAGAGTTCCCATGCATATGTTGATGTCATCTAATTTGATAGTTTTGTAATAAAACTACTCCACTATAAATTCCTAAAGCATCTATCTTCATGATGGAAGGCAAGAAAAATAAAGAAAGTCTAAAATGATTAGAGAAGTTATTACATTTATTTAGTGAATTGAATGCATTTTCCCATGTGTTCTATTTATTAGAATTATGTTTTGTTAAAACTGTAGTTAAAGGGATAATAATCAATGCACAATGATATATAAAGTTCTAGTTACGTTGGTTAGACCTAAGATTGAGTCCCTATAAATATTTAACTAATTATGAACGAGATAATGACCAACCTCTACAATTGCTCTCCTCGAATATTGATAATGTCTCAAATACTCAATTTGAGTTTGAGCAATTAAACTTTTTCAGGTTCACAAAGAGCCGTGCCAGGAGAACTGATTATCAAGTGATGTGTTTTTATGTTTCATTAATGTCTTACTCTAAATAGGAAAATTCCTTTCTATTGTGAATACACAATTAGTGTATTTTAGGTAAGGGTTACATCTCCAACTATAGCTGATCTATCAAACCTATTGTATGTAGTGTATAAGTAAGTAAATGTCATCCAAATTTCCAATTTATGAGAGAGATTAGTTTCAATGTTCAACTTTTTAAGTAGCATTCAAATAAAAATCCATCTAATTTCCATCTCAATAAATTTGACTAGTTTCAACATTCGTCTTTTTAGCTAGTATTCAAATTATACTCATTTCAATAATCGAAGACCAAAAGTTTAACAAAATAAAAAAAAAATCTTTATCTCTCTTATATATATTTATATTCCTTAATGCATTAACTATTGAACATTGTGTTGTTGGTCAATTCAAATGGTGAATTAGTATTCCAGCAAATATTGTATCTAAGGACCAATTGCTTTAGTGATCATATAGAGTTCCCATGCATATGTTGATGTCATCTAATTTGATAGTTTTGTAATAAAACTACTCCACTATAAATTCCTAAAGCATCTATCTTCATGATGGAAGGCAAGAAAAATAAAGAAAGTCTAAAATGATTAGAGAAGTTATTACATTTATTTAGTGAATTGAATGCATTTTCCCATGTGTTCTATTTATTAGAATTATGTTTTGTTAAAACTGTAGTTAAAGGGATAATAATCAATGCACAATGATATATAAAGTTCTAGTTACGTTGGTTAGACCTAAGATTGAGTCCCTATAAATATTTAACTAATTATGAACGAGATAATGACCAACCTCTACAATTGCTCTCCTCGAATATTGATAATGTCTCAAATACTCAATTTGAGTTTGAGCAATTAAACTTTTTCAGGTTCACAAAGAGCCGTGCCAGGAGAACTGATTATCAAGTGATGTGTTCTTATGTTTCATTAATGTCTTACTCTAAATAGGGAATGTCATCTAAGAATCCATAATAATAAATCATAAATAAAGACAAATACTATCATTCATCATAAATTTAAAAATGGTTGTAATATCTGTTAAACCAAAGGAGTTAAGCATGAATTCCTAATAATCATGATGTGTCATATAGTTTATATTGAATACATCTTCTTCCATCTAAATTTGGTGATAACTAGATCATTAAGATATATATATATATATATATATAGATTGATCATTAAGAATCTCATTCCGCACATAGGTGGGATTCCGTGACCTTAGAGGTCTTACAAACTTTGTCAACGAATCAATCACGATAAATGGCACACACACACACACACAGAGACGCAAACATACATGCATTAATTAAACTATCAATTGTTGGAGTCGACAAATGATTTAATATTGTGACTTGATTCTAAGCACAATCATTAACACAAGTCGACAAGTGTCATCAGTTTTTCACACTAGCAAGACCAACTTTTCAATCACTATTTTCAAAAATATATGTATCAATATGGCCATACATGGAATATTTGGCACCCATAATTTGGAAATGACCCAACTAAATAACCTAAGTAGATCTTAACCAAAAAAAAAAAAAATTAGATTCAGTTTGACCTGATTAGTATTAGTGTTAGGTCTAGGTCTAAAATATATACTGGTTTATTATTTGGGTCAATTCATATTTGGGAATTGGATTACCTTTTAGGTTTGTGTGGATTAATTAGGTTAGTTGATTCATTTTCACATTAATATGGTCTTATTGATAAAAATATTACATTATCTATATAATAAATGGTTTAGATATGTCAATTTAGGTCAAGTTATGTTTAAATTTACTTTATTCACATTACATATTTTCACACAAGTAATAATCAAGTCAGATTCTGGTCAAGTGTATTTGGGTTGGTTCAAACCAAAACCCTATCCATCAACTCAAATTAATACCTCTACCCACAATTAAATGAACGTTCTTATAGAAGGTAATTCTATTAGAAGTTGAAATAGTTCCTTGAATTCTTCCATAAGTTTTTGAATAATGGGTGTGGCGTAGAGTTCATAAAACCCACTACAGTAATGTTTGGTCCTGCATTGGAATTATATGAAATAAAAAACAATAGTTTAGAAGGAAAGCATTCTCTAAATTTTGTAGGCTAAACACATGAAAGAAAGAATGTTCATTATCATGAATTTTATTAGGAGTTTATTTCAATGTAAATTTTAATAGTGTACCTTGTAAATCCAACCGTTATAACCCCAATAAAATGTTTGCTCGTCACACAAACAAGATATAAAAATCAGTTTTAAAATAGTATCTTCAATGATATTATCGTAATTTTGTACATTCAAGAGTATCCCCATCTCCAATAATAAACTTAAAGAATTTTAATGGCATGATCATCAGTCTAAGGTTTTGAAAAAAAAAATTGCCTTGAATGAAATTATGTGTTAAGCAATTGTTAAAATTAAATTTTAAATACCTTGCCATGTTTTTTTTCTTTTTTCTTTCTAATTGTAGTTTCTTATGTGTGTTCTAACCTAATAAAACATTGAAGCTGATTGCAAGATAAAAATCTTGGGATGGGCCCATATCAATGTTGGAAGAGATTGGAAATTTTTTAAAAGGGATCATTGTCAATATTTATCACCATTAAAACAAGCAATTTTTACTTACTAATGTTGTCATATTGATAGTATTCATTACAGTGAAAACTAAATTCTTGATCATCTGTTATTCAACTATGTTGTTATTAACATTTTCACTAGAAGAACTGCTTTTGTTATCCTAGTATCAGGCACCAATAAATTAATATTAGTAAGCAAAACTTGTAATAATTTAAGAAAACTTAGAATGGGAAAACATGATACAATAATGTAGATAATTTACGTTTTATAATTTATTTCTCTTTAACTTTGTAATTGGAATGTTTGTAATAGGAATAGTGATTGAAATGATCACATTCCCTTCTAATAGCTTTAATGAAAGGTTGTTCAAAGTCCCAAAATCTAAACGGATCGTTTTTTAAAGTGATTGTAGAATTATTTTAGTGATTATTTTTGGTATTATTTTTCTAATTAGTCTTATAGATCATGAGATAAGAAAAAAAAACAAAGCATTTAAGTGCATATTCTTTAAGGAAATCAAAACTTAATTGATTTTTCAAATGCAGCCACTCAGATCAACTCAATGTTTGGCCAACTACATGCTTTAAAGCTACTATAAAATTTGGTTCCTATAAATTGGAAGTGAAGAATTGTTCCCCTTTGTAAATTCATTCTTCTGGGTTGTTGACCATAATACATTATATTCAATTTAGTTTTTCTTGATTGAGATGGAAGCAAATTCTAAGGAAGGTTTAGGATTGATGCTCCAACTTGCTCTCTATTTGAGTCCGTCGTCTGAATCATAATCCAACTTGCTACCCATATGTATCATACACTTGTCCATCAATCTTGTGGTGGTATAAGTAGCTTTTACCAATAATGTGATTGGATAGTGCAAGAATAACCACTCATGAAATGAGAAAAATGACAATAATCAATATCAAAAATAAATTGGTATCACCATAATCGATATCACCCTTTCACCAGATGATAACAAATTGTCATGGATACGGAGAACTCAATAAATGCACCATTAGAATCCAAGAAATTCAAGCTCCTCAAGCTTCTTTATAAATATAACAAAGAGGTAATTGAAAGCGGAATGCAGAACTTGGTATCACCATAATCGATATCACCCTTTCACCAGATGATAACAAATTGTCATGGATACGAAGAACTCAATAAATGCACCATTAGAAGGGACTTACTATCCAAGAAATTCAAGCTTCTCAAGCTTCTTTATAAATATAACAAAGAGATAATTGAAAGCGGAATGCAGAACAAAAAGTAGAGATAAAAAAGTAAGGGATTGAAAAAATAAGGAAAACCCAACCTTTAATACAATCAACTCATCAATTATTTATATATTTCATTTCAACAAACCATTTTGTTATAGCCCACACTCACAAAAATCAAATCATCATAAACTACCTACCGACCATGAACTTATTTTTCTATTAATTTAAATAGCATTTGGAATAACACTTCTTCGTCAATCTAAAAAATTTTCAAACTCACATGATTCAGTTTTCTACTTTAAAAGAATTCATAACAGAGATTATTCTCACATTTTCTATATTGAAGTATTGTAAAGAAATTATAAATTTATATGAAAATATAGCATTTTAATAATAATTTAAGATTTTATACAACAATAAGTTGGTCTATTTTGGTTTCGGCATTTGCCTTTGCTCAGTTTTAGATAGATGGACTCATGAGAAGAAATATCTGATCAATGAATGAATGGATAATTAACAAGTTAATATATTAATTTTTGTAAATATATTTTGTAATGGTGTCTAATGTTTAAAATTACAGTAGTGCTTTGACTGTAACAAAAATACTTGTAGACAACTTAGTGGCTAATGCTTACAACTTACTAGATTTTAATTTTCCCATTTTACATGTTGAACTATGGATAATTAACAAGTTAATATATTAATTTTTGTAAATATATTTTGTAATGGTGTCTAATGTTTAAAATTACAGTAGTGCTTTAACTGTAACAAAAATACTTGTAGACAACTTAGTAGCTAATGCTTACAACTTACTAGATATTAATTTTCCCATTTTACATGTTGAACTGGGATTCATAGCGCCTTTAAAAAATTTAAAAATTTTACGCACTTGAATAAAATTTGATTATTAATAAACTATGTAGTCATGCCTGATAAAACAACAAAATGTTATTACATTGTCGCCTCCCTCCACCATCATCCATTTTATTCAAAATCATTTTTTAAATCTTATTATGGTAAAACATTATTAGTAAAACTCTTCAATGTTTTTGTTTTAATAAAGTTGTGATTTGTAACATTAATAAAATAGAAATTATTTTAGATAAAACTTGAATAGTAAAAAAATATTTTCGAATGAAGTGTGAGTTTTTGTCCTATCAATACATGTTTTTGAGCTGATTATTTAAAATACTTAATGAGAATATATTTGTATATAACTTTTATAAGGCACTAACTACATTATGTGGAATGTAAATAGGATCCGCTAGCACTTACATGATGTACAAAAGTTAAACATATTATTTGAACAAGCAATTAATTGCTGTTGTAAATTGAAATAATTTTAATTTGATGTCATCAATTAGTAACAGAAGACTTTATGGTTTGATCAGGTGTTAATGTGCTTTGTGGGGTTGGAATCCTCTCTGCACCCTATGCAATCAAGGAAGGTGGGTGGCTTGGCTTGTTCATATTATTTATATATGGTGTGATTGCCTTCTACACGGGGATTCTTCTGCGCAATTGTTTAGATAGTAAACCAGGTCTTGAGACATACCCCGACATTGGCCAGGCTGCATTTGGCCCTTATGGCCGCATTATTATCTCGGTGATTCTACCATTACGTACAATTATTATTCCATACTATTATGCAATCTAAAATTTTGTGGTAATAATATTTTCTTTTATTTCATCTATTTTGTGCAGATTATCTTATATTTGGAATTATATGTAAGTATAGGATTAGAATTAGTGGAGCAATTGTTTTAAATGCTACACTAATATATTTGTGATTTCAAACTTTTAAAATATGTCACTTTATCTGACATGAACTTTATGCAGGCTTGTTGTGTTGAGTACATCATATTGGACAGTGACAATTTATCATCCTTATTTCCAAATGCACATTTGAATATTGGTGGAATACATTTAAGTTCACATCTTCTTTTTGCTGTGCTTGTAACTCTTATAGTTCTCCCAACCACATGGCTTCGAGATCTTAGCATTCTTAGCTACATATCAGGTTTTGATTGTTTTATTTGTCAATTCTTTTACTAAATATTTCATGTTACTATTTAATTTTTGTTTGTGATATACATGTTTCTTAAATATTCCATCTTCAATTTCTTTGCCCCATTTTACTATAAATTTAATGTCTATAATTACTTCTCAAAACTCATTAGTGTCAACAGTTACATAATTTATTTTCTTAGATAGACAAAATGATTTTATCCTAACTTGAAAAAAAATTATTTTTCTTAGAGCACATAAGTTCTTTATTCAAAATCTTTCAAATCTAAACTCGCTTCTATTTTGAGAAATCCATACACAAGATGCTGATCTTATAAATTTTCACCTTTTTCTTTCAAGCTTTCTATTGCATAATCATTTATTGACTTTATTCATTGGCAGCTGGAGGAGTTATTGCATCAATACTAGTGGTGTCATGCTTGTTTTGGGTGGGATTAATTGATAATATTGGCTATAAAAATGAGGGTTCTCTCATAAATTTTTCTGGCATTTCAATAGCGATTGGCCTTTATGGTTATTCATACTCCGGCCATGCTATTTTCCCGAACATATACTCTTCATTGAAGAACAAAAATGAGTTCCCTGCAGTTCTTTTCACGAGGTAAGCATCCAGTATAATTTTATTTAGGATATTTGATACTAAATAGTCATTTTCTTTTTATTTAATTTAATTATTGCATATGATTTGCGCAGACACTTTATGTGCAAACTAGCTGGTTAAATAGCATCCATTATTCTATGGAAAAAGTAAAGGAAATATCATTATTAACTTAGCATTTTATTATTTAGGATGGTGTTAAACTTTATATTGAATGATTAAATTAAACTAATCAATTGCCTTGCAGTTTTGTCATTTCTGCTTTATTATTTGCTGGGGTTGCAATAATGGGATTTGCATTATTTGGGGAGTCCACTCAGTCACAGTTCACTCTCAATGTGCCATATGAATTTGTAGCCTCGAAAATTGCTGTTTGGACAACGGTATGTAGAAAATCACAAATTCTATAGAGTTATGATCTTATTCTTTCATTTAGAACATAATTTCTAAAATACTAAGAAAAAAATATAGTTCACTCTCAATGTGCCATATGAATTTGTAGCCTCGAAAATTGCTGTTTGGACAACGGTACGTAGAAAATCACAAATTTTATAGAGTTATGATCTTATTCTTTCATTCAGAACATATTTACTAAAATACTAAGAAAAAAATACGAAGCCATCGGTTGTGTCGCAATCGTCTTTTTTTTTGCTAACATTGTTTATTTAAATTTATTAAGAGTGAAGTAAGATCTTATTGTTCCCTTCCTATATATTTTGTTTCATTTAATAAATACCACATTTTTTTCATTCTAAAGGTCCTATTATCTCGATCAAACGCTAGTCAGGTTTAAATAACTAACTTAAAAGAATACAACTTCACTATTATTTCAAGACATATCAAATGAATTTTAGATTTACTTGCTAAACTAAAATGTACGTGTTTCGTTGATGAAAATCACATCTCCTTATTTCATCACTAGTAAAAAGGTAAAAAATGTTAGAAAATATAAGACAAAGGGAGACTAATGTTAGACCAATAGTTTTAATTGTTAAATATATTTTTAACCAAAAACTTTAAACTTATGGGTGACGCTCAACAACCTAATACTTCAACACTAATGCATTTTTGCGTACTAAAACCAATACTACTATGTTTCTTAATCAAAACTTTATTTGCATAAGAGGCTTCCATGAATTTTTTTTGTTAACACTATGAATGCTCTCAAAATTTGTTTTATCTTGTTTTATTTTGTTTTGCAGGTTGTCAACCCTATTACAAAATATCCTTGTCTTAGTAACATTTTCTCCATTATATTCTTATGTTCATTTCCAAAAAAAAAAAACATTAAATTTTTTTTTGTAGTAAAATATCTAACATTCACCCATTTCATAGAATTAGGTTGGGGAACAATTTTGCGTTAAAACTCAATTTTATTGTAAAATAATAGGAAAGATTACAAAAAATCAGTGCTTCAAAAAACAAAGAGCTCTTCAATAAAGAATGCTAGTGAAAATGCATTTTAATTGCTAAAGAGAATCACAGAATTCCAACACACCTTGAACAACATGAGTTAAACTCGAGACAAAGTTACTACTTTTAAAAGAGAAGGATAAATCAAAATTCAATAAAGAACATAGAAAATGAGGTCAAGTGTCTATTTGAACAGAAATAGTGAATCATAGGATTAGGTTTCTATTACCCTAGAACCTTCCACCAGTAAGTAAAGCCATATCAACAAGCAGTAAGAAAGTTTGTTCCCATCGATATGAAAATTAATGTTAAACGTAATTTTAATCATTCTCTCTACTCAAGGGTTATCAAGGTTAGAATATGATTATGATCATTCTCTTTCATCCAAATATTATATGTCAAATTAGATGATAAACATGGTAGAACTTTCATAGAATGTCGTAGGCATGTCTAAAGAGCTAAATCCAAGACTTGTGCTATACATGGCCTCAATAAGAAGAGTTCCCTTACAGGTAGTGAGGCTTTGATGAACTCCAAAGCTTAAGAGAAAGACCAAAATAAATGAGAGACTTTTTGACATCGTCAATTTCGATTTAAATTGAAACTTAATAGCAGGTAACAAGTCCTTATGTGAAAAAAAATTACCATGTAGGTTGGGCTTATAATTTGAATTCAATATTTTGCTTCATCCAAAAATTGTTAATCAATGTACAAGAGATAAAGATGGTATACATTCTTGAGATTATCATGGGTAAATCTCAAACTGCTAATAAAAGAGTTTTAATATTTGAAGCAAGTCCTTTATGAGATCTAGGGAGTAAGAGAAAGAAAAGAATAAATGAAGATGATTTTAGCAAATAATCGTATAAAAGAAAACAGTAAACTACAAAAAAAAAAAAAAAAAAAAAAAAAAACAGAAAACAGCCACTACACTTTAGTATTCTAGTATGTAAATTATTATCCTTAGTAAGTAACTTGTACAGCCACTACACTTTAGTATTCTAGTAAGTAAATTATTATCCCTAGTAAGTAACTTGTTAGCAGTTATTAAACCATTTATGCAAGATTTTCATACATAAATACAATAATGAAAAGAGAAGTCTTTGTGCCAAATGATTTCTTTTCATTGAATATCATGTAAATAGAGTGAAAACATTCTTCGTAGCTGAGAAAAAGAATAATAAGATTTAATTCAAATATATATCTTTAAATTCAATTTAAATAAGAATGGCCATAAGACATCATTAATATAAGGAGAAGATTTAAGAAAAGAAAATTTGCTGAAGGCCGATAGGATCCAGCTTAGGATTATGAGGTTGTATAAAAAGTGAAAATTAAGTATACGAATGGATCCATGACGGGTATTAATTAAGTAATGAACATGGGATAGCGAGAAAAATGAATTTTTATACAGTGTTCATCTTCCATGTATGGATGAGAATAGAAAGTGGCAACAACTCCAAGCCCCTCTTGCATTTGGGGCAAAGTGATTTGAGTCCAAGTAATGATATGCGGTTTGGGTAAAACCACCATCACAATTAGATTCTAGAACACCAATTGCTTACTTTGTTAAAAAACATACATGATAATAACAAAGATGCATGCAAATCAATATTATAGCTCTAAATAGTTGCCTCATTTAGTTGAATTATCTAGAAAAGGGGCACATGCTTGTGTTTCAAATGAGAAACCATTAAAATTTTTCCAGAATTAGAATACAATCTTTAACAAAAATTCTAGTGTGGGAAAGAATGATGCCCAAACATTTAAATAGGACATTAGGATGACCAAAATTAAGGATAACAATAAATGTAGCATATTGGAGATCAAAGTAGTTAGAAAAATTTTACTTAAATAATAACTAGCCAAAAGACTAATATTCTATGTAATTTGTTCAAACACTAATGAGCAGCAAGAAGAGATGCACACTTAACCTTTCTAAACATTAGCAAAACATTTGTATTATTATAATAGAGACATGAGATTGGTTGTGCATTATAAGTTCAAATGCCTACTTGTTGCAAATTTCTTCAAGAATGTAAAAGACAATGTCCATCATGAAATCAAAGGGAAATATGAAATCAAAGAATTCTCGCATTAAGCAATTACGAGTGTTGAATAACTTAAAAGACCACATTAATGATAAATAATCAGTAAATTCCACAATTAAAATCACCCATTAAATTAAAAGAGATGAAATAGCTTTGTCATTCATCTTAAATAAAATAATTTCTTTGTTAATGCTATCAATATCTGTCAATAAGATAATCCTTATGCAAAAGGTTCATAGGAGAATGAAGAGAATTAAAGCCTTGAAGAATATCCCAATGCAAACTATGATTATTAATAAAAAACAAGCTTATTCTTGAAGAAAACAATTAGAGTGAAGTAAAAAAGATGGTGCGTAACAAGATTAAGTTGATTAGCCAATAATTTTCAGTGATTTATGAAAGTAGTAAAATAATGTTTTATAGTTGGAGCGATTACATATTTGAAGATATTTTGCGATAAATTACTAAAATTAATTTGAACCGTATCAGATAGTTTGTAAGGGAAAAAATGTTGAATAGCGTAAGATTAATTGAGGTTGGAGATATTCGCAATCTACAATAAAGGGTTTTAAACTAAAAATAAGAACAAATATGGTAACGCTCTTGTTAATATTGAACGTAACCTCTTTGATATCATATTAAAGAAAAGGTAGAAAATAAATTTGATTGTTGAAAGGATGGATGATCCAACAAGATAAGTATAAGAAAAATGCTTATATAATTGGTTATAAAGATTAAAAATGTATTTGATTGGAATAAAAATATCAATAGGTTAGGATATTATCATAAAGGAATGAATTTGTTTCATTTATGATTTCTCTGACCATTTAAATTCTTATAACTAAATTTGAGGTTTCTCCCATTGAAATCTATAATCTTTACTAATAACAAATATTTTAGGCCAAGAGAATATCAATTGACTATGAATAAATAAAAGCTAGAAATTGATTGGAAATAAATTCTAGGGGGATATCCTTTAATCCGAATTCTACATATAACTAACACCATCATATTATTTCAACAATCTTAGCTTGAAATTATTTTCTTCACTTTAGCCTATAGACGCGATGTAATTAAAGATGGAGTGAATTAAGGTTCTTGCACTCAATTCTTTTATCCTTCCAATGGATGCCTAACAACTTCCACGATAGGGGGATATCCTTTAATCCGAATTCTACATATAATTAACACCATCATATTATTTCAACAATCTTCATCATGAAAGGCTTGAAATTATTTTCTTCACTTTAGCCTATAGATGCGATGTAATTATAGATGGAGTGAATTAAGGTTCTTGCACTCAATTCCTTTATCCTTCCGATGGATGCCTAACAACTTCCACGGTGCAAAGGTTATGAAAAAAAAAGAGAAATTGAATA
>NW_018165470.1:181632-181885 GCF_001263595.1 Phalaenopsis equestris | reverse complement strand
CATTCATGATGCGAAAGCATATTTTTGTGATGAGCATTATTTATATAAATTATGTAAAGATCTTATTATGGGGAGATGTGTATCTTATGAAGAATCTAATCTAATCATTCAGAAATGTCGTGATTCTGAATTTGGAGGACATTTTGGGATTGATAAAACTGCTTATAAAATTTTATAAGCTAGATTTTATTGGCCTACTATCTTTAGAGATGTTTGTAGATACATAAAAACTTGTGATCGATGCTAACGAGTA
>NW_018165470.1:175214-180596 GCF_001263595.1 Phalaenopsis equestris | reverse complement strand
AGTATTGAACTCTATTACTCTTATTTACCCTTTAATTATCAAAAAAATTGGATCCATAGAAAAATATTGGAACGCATTCGGACCAGAGCAAAACTGTGCAATTTTTGCCTTGGGCGCCGACGACGGGTTTTTCCTGAGAGTCAAGGCAATTAAATTATAAAGGACTGCCGACTGCACCCTCGACACCACCAACGGCGAGACCGGCGGGATGACAGTTTCTGGAGTTTGAATGGGCGGTTTCTAGCAGTTTTAGGCGGGAGTTACTCCTTTTAAACTTCCAAATTTGATTCTTGAGTTCATATTTCCCCAAAAACAAAGTGAAACTCCACCAAATTCATCCCTATGGCGTCCAATTCCCCTGGAAACCATAGAATACAAGTGTTCAACCGGAGAAAGTTCATTAGTGCGGAAGCACATCGAATCTTCAACAAGGTACTGACAAAGAAGAGATTAATGAAGGAATGAGGATTCATAAATCAAGGATTGAATATTCCATCGAAGACAACTGAAGAGATCATTGTGCGGTGAAGATGGGAAGTGTTGTGCTACACTACCGCCACCGTGGTTGTTCCTATGGTGAAAGAATTATATGCTAATTTGCATAGAATCAATCAGAGAGTCGTCTATTTGCGAGGTAGATAGATAACTTTCACACCTGCACGGATCAATGAATTATATATGATTGAGAACGTTCCTGTCAGCCATTATTCCAATTTCGACCCAATAAGAAACCTGATGAATGAAATTTACCAATATTTAACGAACGAAATTGAACACTGGGAAATGAGAGAAAGCGGGTATGCTAGTTTTTCTGCGACCTTGCTAAATCTCGTTTCTAAACATTAGCACTTCATCATTTCTGCAAAACTATTACTGATGATGAGGATTAGTAAAGTTTCTAAGGGAAGTGCTATTCTGAATTACTGCATCCAAATGAGACTGCCGATTGATATTGGATCTATAATTGTGAAGTCTGTTTTGGGCCCGATTGTTCATGGATCAACTTAATGTCTTGGACATCCTTCAACAATTTTCTTACTTTACAGTCAGTTCCAAGTATCTTATGAAAGTTGGGAAAATGTACTTCTACCTTGGAAGCCTTTGGACCCAACTGAGAGATTCGCAACCAATGAAGATGAAAATGATATGACTATTATGGTAGGTCAATCGTCTCAGAATTCACTGCCTATTCAACCTTTAGTTCCAAAAAAAACATTAGTGATCCTGCGTAGAATCAAGAAATTGGAGAAAGAGTTACAAAATTTTATGAATGCAATTAATAATATCTCTGATTTCTTCGATCATCTAGACTGGAGGATGAAAGAACATTTTGATCACTCTGGACATATCGAAGGAAGTTTGATACGGCTGATGAGAAGGATGAAATTGATACAAGAGGACTCTACTGAAGAATTTTCATACCAACCCTTCTATAACCTCTTCGTTTATGTGCAATCAATGGATGATCTCAGAGAAGAATATAGCACTGAATCTGAAGAATAGTAGATTTACATTGCTACCTGTCTCTCTATGTGTGTAATTTGATTTGAACTTTGCATTTGCTTTGCTTTAGATTTATGCTTTTAGATCTCTATATAGTTGAGACTGAGCATAGGATGTTTGTTTTCAGCGTTTTGAGTGTTGTGGCTTAGATTGCAACGTTGAATTGATGTATTAAAGTTGAGGAAATATCAAACTTATGTGTGTTGTGTAACGTATATTGTAACCCTTGGAATTTATATATAATTGTGATGTTTTGTGTTGTGAAAGTTTATTTGTGTTAGTACATCATTTAATCACTTATAATTATGTCTATAATGATTGAACGGATGTCGTTGAGGCTTGAAATTGATCGAAATCGCAAAAATCTGGAAATTGAACAAATTCAATAGAGCCCGGCGACGACACCCTTGACGCCACAGACGGCGAACTTTTCCCGAGACTTGAGATATAATTTCATTAGAGCGCGCTCACGGCATCAAAGACGCGCACAGACAACGCCATCTAGCCCGCCGACGGTGAGATCCCGAAAAAACACCTTTAACCGTGTAAATGCAATTTTTGACCTAGGGCTTGAGAGAACTTGGATTTTGGGGGCGATTTCAAGGCATTTAGACACCAGATTTGATCATCTCTTGGTAAGAGCTCCACTCCAAACTAAAAATATTTGATTTTCACCATGAATTTCTTCCACATTGAGGGGATCCAAAAAATGTGAAAATGTGAAGAAAATTTAGGAAGAAATTCATGGATCTTAATGTTGAACTCTTAGAATTACTATTGGAAGCTATGATTTGATTTGATTAGATTGAAATGGCTCCACGTCAAAAGAGACGAATTGAGTTTGATGACTCTCTCTTCATCAATGCGAAGGCTCAATCAAGATTTACTTCAGTATTTGAAGGAAAGAAGTGTATACAAGATCGAGTTTTTGAGAGTCCAGGAGGAGAAATTGAACAAGTTATTACAGAGCGGAGGTGGGAAAACTTTTTTACATCACCAATAAAGCTGCTGTGAATATTGTAAAAGAGTTTTATGCCAACGTGTTCTATTCTAAGGACGGAATCGTTCAAGTGCGGGGATTTCCTGTTGAATTTAATGTCGCCCGCATTAACACCTTTTATGAAGTCTCAGACTCTTACAGCTACCATTATGAAACCTTCAGTACTATGGAAGGCCCACTGAACGATGTGATCAAATTTTTCACTGATGGGAAAGGAACATGGAAGATAAAACAACGAGAATGGGTAAATTTTTCTGCCTTCATGTTGATTGCCACATCTAAAGCGTGACACCATTTTATTTCCTCTACTCTGTTACCGAATTATCACCATGAATTATCACCATAGTATATCACCATAGTAAGGTAACTAGAGATAGAGATATTCTGAATTTTTGTATTCAGAATAATAAAAATATAAATGTGGGGAGAATCATTTTTAAGAATATATTAACTACGGTAATGATTGAAACAAGTGGAGGTCTAAGACATCCTAGCCTTATTTATGCACTGTGCCAACTTTCTGGAGTAGAAGTTGGAGATAATGAGGAATGGGTTTACCTTAAGAAACTCATTAATAAAGCTAATTTAAAGACATATGAATGCCACGAAAAATGGAGAACTGGGAGGGAGTCAAGAACCTTCTACTAGTAGAGCCCTCTACTAGTTATGACCTTCCTTCTTCTAGCTCCCCTACTCTGACTGATTTGATAAATGAGTTGACCTTGCAGCGAAAGAGTATAGAGTTAATAAATGAAAAGATTGGAGGTTTAGAACGTCGACATGATTATGATAGTGAGTACCTACAAAGGCATTCTGAGTTTGAGATAGCTTATTATGAAGCTCAGGCTCGACACTACAGAGGTGAGCCTGATGTTACATTTCCTGAATGCCCCTGTTATACTCAGTATCAACCCAATTCACCTGCTGACCAAGGAGACAAAGATATAGTATGGGATTTTGACATTTGATAGTAGTTGATTTACTTTTACTTTTATGTTTGAAATTTTTGTAATAGAAACAAATATTTGTTTGTACTTTTATTTTTATTATTGTAATTGGATAATTTTTAATTATTGTTTTAAATGTTTAGTGTGGTAGTTAAAATTTGCATGTGTAGTATAATGGATGTTGATTAGTACTTTGTGAATTGTAATGTAATGTGATTTTTATTTTGTATTTAAATTGTAATTGTCTTTTGTTTAGTATTGTGGATGTGTTAGTGAAATATTTGTGTTTAATATTGTGTTTGTGTAATGTTTAGTTTTGCACTTATTTCAAAATTTCATTACCCAACAATTTCTCTAATGATTTATATCTATAGAAAGCTTGAAAGCTCCTAATGATACAGATCAGGTGAAGTAGAAATTTTGAGAAGGACTGCAAAAATTTCAGACTGAAGAAAATGCCTAAAATACTGAGGTATGATTTATATTTAGAATTTTTCTTTCCACCTATATCATTTCATATTGAAAAATTTAAGTTTAGGGGAGGGAAGAAAAAGATTAACTATTAGATGTTCTCAATTTAAATATTTTCAAAAATTATTAATATGATTTTATGTAGTAAATTTATATCAGGTACCTATATTTTGTAGATATTTAAATATTATGGTAGATTTAAAGGAATATTTTTTTAATAAAAATTAATATTTTAGATTAAGATATTTAGTATAAGAGAATAAGATTATAACTAACTATTTAAAGTAAAGGAAGTTATATTTTGAAGTGTTAAGAATCTGGAAATTCATTTGAGAAGAAAAGATTGGGGCTCAATAATGTAAAAACTATGAAATATTTATAAGGTAAATGAATAGTTTGAGTTTCAAATTTAGAAAAAGAAAAGTGATGTTCAAAATCATTAAAGACTATCCAGATATAGTAATCCTCACTTGAAAAGGAACAAGAAAGGATTGACAACAATCCCTGAAAATAAAAGAAAAATATATAGGATTGAAAGCAATCCAAATTAAAAAGAGAAAGGAAAAGAAAGAAAAAATTGGTAAAAGATTTGGACATTAGTGATCCACCTGCAGCAGCATCTATAATAGATCTAAGTGATCCCACTAATCCACTATAAAATGTTTGAATTATTAACCAATCTGGTAAAGTATGGTGTGGACATTTTCTAAGAAGATCTTTAAATATTTCCCAGTCTTCATATATCAATTCCCCTTTAAACTAACAAAAAGATGTAATATCATTTCTAAGTTTAGCAGTTTTTTAGGGTGAAAAATATTTAGACCAGAATTTTTGTGATAGTTCTCCTCAAGTTCTGATAGATCCAGGTGCTAATAAATTTAACCAAGCTTTGGCTTTATCCCTTAATGAAAAAGAAAAAAGTTTTAGCCTAACAACATTATTAGACACTGTGTCATACTTAAAAGTAGCACAAATTTTAAGAAAACTAGCAATATGAAAGTTAGGATCTTCAATAAGTGTTCCTCCAAACTGATTATTTTGTACCATTTGAATAATAGCAGGTCTAAGCTCAAATGAATTAGCAGGGACATTAGGATTTTAAATAGTCAAGCGAAGTTCATTTGTTGTCGGATTAGCATAATATTTTAAAGGTTTCTGTCAATTTTCATTTTATGGGGGATTTTGACCAAAGGAAAATATGTTTAAATTTTTATACCTATTTTATACTGTTTTTGATGATATTGCACTTTAAAGAAAGGTGTTTCTGATGTTTTATTGCAGGAATGATGAATTAGGGTCATTGGAGCAAAAAGATGCAAAAAGGAGTGAATTTGGAGCAAAAAGGACCAAATGTGGAGTTTTGAACTAGGCCGCCGACGACGAGTTTTTCCCGAGGCTACAGGACAAATTTCTCAGAAGTCTGTCGACGCCGCCCCTCTGGGCGCCGCCAGCGGGCTCCGC
>NW_018165470.1:174615-175175 GCF_001263595.1 Phalaenopsis equestris | reverse complement strand
CATTGAATGTGGACGATTTTTGGAGGGATGCTTAGGCAACTCTTGGGAAAACTCTTCTACATCTTTAAAAGAAGATTTTGGCCAAAAATTAGGGAGAAGAGAGAGGTCTTGGAGGTTAGAGACGTTCCAGTAGTATGTAGAGAGTTTACTTTAGAGTCTTATTTTGAGGAATTTTTTAATAGATTGTAAGAGTGGAAGGAAAGTGAGAGATTTCTTCCTCCTTGCTGCTTTGAAGAGGAATTCTGAGTGATGTAAAGAAAGGAAGAGATTCAGAGGAACTTCGAGGAGTTTGTTTGGGGAGGAATTAGAGATAAGTGTTATTTACTTGTTGTAGTTTGTATGACTTCGCTTTTAAATATGAATTCTGAGTTTTATTGTGTATTCCCCATGAGTTCTTAGTAGTTTTTTGTCTTTCTCCTTGTCTTGAGACTTGTGAAATGGTGATTTGAATTGGTTGAGCCATGAAAATGTTAAAGAAGTTGTGATGATCTTTTCACTTTGATCTTAATTTACTTTCAATCTGGTCAATTGATTTGTTAAAATATGTTGAGTTTTACAAC
>NW_018165470.1:163014-174465 GCF_001263595.1 Phalaenopsis equestris | reverse complement strand
TGGACCAAAGGGTAAAGAATATGTATGCTCATATTTGGCACAATACAATTTGAACTGATTCACTTTATTCATTCACTATAATTTCTTGACAAGGAGAAGGATGCTTTCTTATATATTGAATTTCACATTAAAAACTTTATTAGTAGAATTAGTTATTTAAGAGTTATTAAAATTACATATTTATTTCAATTTCTTATTAGTGACAAATAAGCAATTTGAATTATATTGTTGTGATTAAGTATTGATTTTCTAAAATCTTAGTTCGTAACTCTACTATTACTCCCTGTGGGATCGATATCTAGGACTCCATTAGAGCCCTATATTAGTTGAGCGATACGTATACTTGCGTTGATAAGTGTGACTTTACCATTATTGAATATTATATATATATATATCTTTATCGAATCTATAATCGTTGTTAAGTTTTTGGTGTCGTTGCTGAGGAATTAAATCTTCTAGCAGCAATATTAAATACTTATATTTTTAAAAATATATAAATTCGCTGTCAAACCACCCATTGAAAAGCTTCCAAGAAAGGAGTTGGAAGAAAGCCTTAGGAAGGAGTGTAACCTATTAAGGCTCGATTCTGAACCTGAAAGACCTATGTAAAATCTAACCAAATATATGGAAAACCCTGATTTAACTTATAGGGAACCACTTCTTACAACTTCTAAGAAAAATACTAATCTACAAATAGAAGAATTATTTGAGAGAATTCTGAATTTTGAAAATACCCTTAGGAGTGATAATCTGAATCCTTTTATATACCTTCTATAAAAACAAATATCAAACTGAGAAGAAAAAGTTAGAAGAAAAATTGAAATTTGTGGATTTGATAAATACTCGACAACCAATAAAAAATTGGGTGATTGATCGAGGATTACTAAAAGAAATTTTGATCATGGAGGAAAACTTTTAAGTCATGCTAAGGATGTTGAACCAATTGTTGTCTTAGGAGCAAAGGGTTATCTTACGTTTAATCATTTTATTTTTATTTTGCATTTAGTTTGAAATTTATTTTAAATTTTATTTGAGTTTAGTTTCATGTATTTTTATTTTGATACTTATGCAAGAATTGTATGAGTACTGGTGGAACTTTTACCCGAGTTTATTGGTTTATATTTGTTGACCTCCATGCTATGATTGATTCCTATGTTGAATTGCCTGATATCAGAATCCCTATTACTACATACTATGCTCTTTTGTTTTCTTACAATTTTGCCCATGGCGTACATAGGATAAAAATTAAGTTTGGTGGAGAAGTTATGCATATATACTTCTCTTCAACTAATTCTTATAACTCACCTGATGATTGTACTTTAAAGTGGGGGATTCATGCTAGGAATCCTGACATTTTAAAGAGTTTATATAGTAATTTCAGAAAAATAGTGAATACTTATAAAAGGGTGTGATTGAAATTAATGTCTTAATAATGGAGTCTTAACCTTCAAAAACTCTACTAAACCCTAGATAGTCTCAAAATAGTTAAAATGGTGTAATTAAAATATTAGTAGTTAATTGGAGATATTTTAAGATTTTTTTTTTATAATTTTCAACCCAACCAATTTAACTGATTCTTAACTTTTGAATGAATTATAATATTTATGAGTTTACACTAAGAAAAATTTTAGAATTGTCATATGGGGGAGACTAGCCATTCAAAATTCTTAGAAAAATGTGTTCTAAAATATATATTAGTTCTTAAAAGAATAAAATAAAAAAAATAAATAGAAAAGAAAAACTAAAAATTTGTGAAAGGCCTAATTTAAAAGAAAAATTAAAATAATTAGTTAACCTCTCTAGAAAGAAGTTTGAGGTAAGCATAAGAAAATCCAAAAATTAATGTCTAAGTTATCTCATTGGTAAAAGGACTTGAAAACACACCTAATAAAATTCTGATGATATATTTTTTAGGAGAAATTTTATGTGATGTTGGGTTAGTTATTTAACTGTTAATTTCTTTACAAATATCTTTGGGAAATGAACATATTTCAATCACAGTAGATTATGAGCTGGAGATTTTGTTAGGCTTGAGAAGAGGGGATTACTGAATGAGTTAGGTAACGAGAAATTAATGAAAAATATAAACTGAAATGAGATTTAAATATTATTTTACATCTTATTTTACATTTTTTTTCACCAAAAGAAGGAGTTCATTGAAAAAGGAAGGATTATGAGGTATTAGAAAACCTCACATTTGGAAGGCCAACCCAATCCCCATCAAGCAAAAACTATAAAAACAGAGGAGGAACCTGAAAAAGAGTAACAACCTGAAAGCTTGATCCAAGATTAACCAACCAATTAGCAAACTTGTTGTCCTCTTTGTAAGTAAAGGACCACTGAATATTAATTCCCTGAGAAAGGAGGTTCATCTTTCTGAGGATGTGGATATGCTAATGAAAGGGAGAAGTTGCCCTCCAGCTATGCCAAAGGTTGAGGTAATTCATTTTAACAATGTACTTCTTCCTTGGGAGGGATTTGGCTATTCTTAGAGTTGTGATTAAGGCACGATCCTCAGACTAAAGAGGGGATATAATAGAAAAAGAAGAAGAAAAGAATATTAGATACTTACCAAGATGATTTCTAAACACACCTCCCATCCCAGTACATGAAGGGGAGCAACTTCCATCAATATTAACCTTGATCCAGCCAGTGCGAGGTCTGCACTACTCAATGAAATGCAACTGATTTCCAATACTAGAGGAGGAAATAAACTTGCCAAACCCAAGGGCTAGGAAAAAAATCCAAGAAATAGTCCTTAATCCACTAAAAAACAACCACTTTTTTTATATAGCTAAGGATGAGACAACGTAAGGAAGCAACTAATGAAAATTATGATTAATCTTTTTCTTAGTCATCTAGATGAACCCAAACACTACAGTTAGCAAGAACCTATTAAAAGGGTTTGGGATAAAAGCCCCTGCATTTCACCAGTATTGGACAGATCTGTCAGCAGAAGTCCCAACCTCCAGTAAACCTTTGATTTGCTGTCAAAGGCCATAGGTAATATTGCATGTAAGGAAGATATGAGATAGTGACTGCTCATTCTCTCTACAAAGCCAACAAATGGAAGGGAACCTATGGCCTCTCAATTTTAAGACGTCATCATTTGGTTGCATTAATATCTAAGAAAAAAAGAGATGATAGACGTGAAAACTGAATTACCTATGGCCTCTCAATTTTAAGACGTCATCATTTGAAATAAAGGGGTGCATTAATATCTAAGCAAAAAAGAGATGATAGACGTGAAAACTGAATTCCACGTATATTTGGACTCACTAATAAAGGGGTGCATTAATATAAAGGCCAGAGCCATTTATATTATTTGGACTCACTAACAGGATGCTACAAACCTATAACAATGTACTTTGTTAAGGAAACTTCTAGACTTTCTTTAAAAATAAATCTATCCTTGTAAGTCCCGAGTATTTGTAATTTACTAATGGTAGAAGCATCCCTAGAAGAAATAAGAGAATATAGTTTACATATATCCAATCAATCATGATTCCAACATTCTCCAACAACAAGCTTGAGTTCAACTGGACCCCCTATAAAAATGAAGGAGATGACCCCAAGATTTTTAATCATCAAACCAAAAGCTGACGTTGCCCTTACTCAATTCCTAACAAATGTGCCTTTCAGTAGCCTATATATATATATATATTCCAATTAAAGAAACAAGAAATCGGCATGAGAAATTCAAACATCATTTTAGTCCCAGTTGAGATATGATATTACTTGATGACAAGTAAATGATAAATTTAGGAGAATTGATATGAGGGAAATTCACATGTTATTATAGTAACTACTATATTTTCTTCCTCATGTATCACAATTTTATGCTTATGGAAGGTTGTTTATGGCTTTTTGTAGGTTATAGGTGTCGATTGTGCAAATGAAGTTAAAATAACAGAAGGATCCAGGATCACCATAACCACACCAAATCTGGGAATGACTATATCAAGTCTGGCGTAACCATTCTGACTTGGGCATGACTACACGAAGTTTGGCATAACCATGCTAGTCTAGGGCCTACTCACGCCACTAGAGAATTGAACTAAATTTGATAAGATTATACATGCTGATTTTTACCAAGGATTTAAAAAGGAATCTAGGGCAGCTTCATGGGACTTGGAGGCAAACTTTGAAAGCTCTCCAAGCATATTTGAGGAGTTGAATGTAAACCCTAGAGTTGTCTTCTTCTCCTCTAAAGGAGAGAATTTCTATGGAAGATTTTTTTTTAAATTTTCTCTATTAATATTTGTTAGTTGAGGTTTTCTTGTGAATTCTTGAGAATTTGAGAGGTGATGTGGTTTTCTTGAATGTGAGGAGAGTTGTGGGAGCTTGTATTGAATAGAGAGAAGAGCGATTTATTAAATAGAGAGGAGCACTGATTGGTTCTGAGTGAGTATTCTAGACATCTTGTATTGTAATCTTTTTCCTTATGGGTAATAAAATTTTTTGCATCTTCTTTTCTCATGCATTGTGATTAAATTTGTTTCATGCTCCTATGTAGTAAGGAGTGTGTTTTTCTTGTTGTTTTATTCTAAGTATTTTGTTCCTATGATGCCTTTTCTATTCAGGAATTTTATATTTTTATTTATTAACTTCCCAAACTTAGTTTAATTTGATTCAGACACAATAGAATGTTAAAATAACTTGTGATCTAGGAATTATGCCTGTCTCCTATAAGGTTGAGTAACTTAATCAAAATAGTCTAAGGAAATACACAACATCATTGGGGTTTAGCAACCTACAAAAAGGGATATGAAGAATCGTGAGAAAGGCAACATAGTTGAGCTAAACTTAACTAAATGGGGTTTCTAAATCCACTTATGAAATAGGAATAGGCTAAGGAGAAACTTTTTTCTATGGTTGTCAATAATAGTGTGGGTTTGTAAGAAAAATATTCATAAACGGCTTGATTGATGTCATATGAGTTTGAACTTTTCATATCCAACAAACTTCACAAACCCTAGTTTATTTTTTTCTTTCTATTTTAGGATTTAGAACTTTTCATTCCTATATTTGATCCTTCAAACTAACCTAAAGTATACTCAGTAGTAGGAACATACTAAGTATCGTTAAAAATGATTTTGGAGTCCCTAGCATAAGCATGAATGACAAACATCAAAAGGATAGAGCTACCAAATGTTTCATTAAGAGAGATTTTATTACCAAATCTTTGGTTTAATCCTCCTTTAATTCACATCTAATCACCTCTAGACCTATGACCACTTCCTGGTGTCACTAGGTTGTTTGATTGAGCTTGAGTCACTTGAGATTTGGGCTTCACATAAGCTAAAAAAGATCATGTGGCACTCTAATTCTCTCCAACTAGAGCTAGGACACTTTCTAACCTTTAAATTTCATGCTCAAAACCAATGAACATAACCAAGAAGTGAAGTCTTGTGGATTTACTACACCATATATTGGCATAACTATCCATATAGATTAGTGTAGTCACTCCACTTCCAAAATAATAATGTTGCATTATTCCTCTTCCATTCCAATAGAGATCCCAATACAGTAGCACCTCTTGAAGAGGCACTTAGGTGCTCTGAAGTGTAACTACACTAGTTCTAGCATGGTTACACCCCCTTTTTATCACTCCTAATTGAGAGAGTAGCATAATTTTACCACCATTGGCGGGACCCCGCTGCTTCACCAACTGACACATTCAATTGGATTTTCAATGATTTTTGCTCTTTCTTTCTCTGTTAAAAGGAAGGGGGGACTTCCATTCAAAAGACACGAACACATAATGTCTCTCTCCCTCTCCCACTAGGTCTTTCTTTCACTTTCACTCTCTTTCACTTAATTCCCTCTTCCTACTCATTCTTCCCATTCATACGACTTCTTCAAAGTCCTGACCTTCTTCTCCTTTATTCGCCTCCTTCCCTTTTCAAGAGTCCCTTCTTCCTCCAGTTTTAAAAGTGAATAATTTCTTCTTTTACCTCATCTATAGTTTGTGTGCATCAAAAGACCATTCACTTCTTAAAGTTATTGCAAGGAAACATTGTTTTCTACATGTAGTTGCTTCATGTAAATATTTCTTTATGTTCTTTCCCCTTTCATGTATAAGTTCTTCCATGTGAAATTGTCTCCAAGTGTAGTCTCCATAAAGTTTACTTCATGTACAGATTTAAAAATGTTTTTTTCCCATTCATGTAGTTTTCTCCATGTGTAAGTTCTCCCATATGAATTTTTCTTGTGTAGATTTCTTCCATGTATAATGTTCTCCATTAGAATTTTTCATGTGTAGATTTCTGTAAGCAGTTTATCCATATGTTTCCTCTATGTCCTAAATATGTGAAATTAAAGTGAATTCCACTCGACTTTTAAAATTTTTATCCATGTGTTTCCTCCATGTCCCAAATATGTGAAATTCTGAAGTGATTCATCTCATGTATTTTCTCCAAGTGATTTCCATATGAGTAGTAGTTGTATTTTATGTAAATATTTTCATTTAGGAGTAGTTGTTTGTTGTTTTAAACTTAAACATTTAGGAGTACTTGTTAGAAAAACCACTTAATAGACATTCCAAACTAAGGACTAATAGTAGTAGACTAGAATTAGACTGAGGGATTTCTTACCTTGCTTCTCTGTGGGATCGATATTGGGGTTCTTAAAGAAAGCACTATATTACTTGCAGTGATATGTACACTTGCGTAGAACCGCTAGTGTGTGAACTATTTTCTATATTTTATAACATTTCATATAACATTTCATAACATTTCAAAATTATTGCGTAATTTTGGGACGGGTCAAGTTTTTGACACTGTTACTGACGATTTAAATTGACGTAAAACACAAATAAAAACAACACACAAGGGACTCATCAAGTTTTTGGTGTCATTGCCAGGGAAGCTACGATAAGAGCATTAGGATAATTCTAGTTAAACCTGTAAGAGTTAGATTTGGAATTTATAGTATTATTATATAGTATGATTAACTATTATGTGTTTATTTTAAAGAAAATCAAAAATACTAAAATTATTTTTGATATCTGTCCTATTAGTTAAGTTTTTAGAGTTATATGCGTAGTTCAAGAGCTGCAAACCTTGAATTTTATGAGTCAAATTTAGAGAGAACTTTTGGTAGGAATATGAATCAAAAAAGACTCTATGAATTTAATGTAGAAATGGCAGATCAAGGATATAATGAATATTCAGATTTAAATTATAATATTAGTAGCTTTGAAAGAGTAAAACCCAAGAGAGTGACAAATTTTTAAGAAGATATGCTTACTATTTTAATTTCTTAGCTTGCAGATATTGAGAGGAAGTTAGATCAATACATAGAAAATTATCCTCAAGGACCCCCAGTTATTAAAGAAAATTTTTTTGGACAACTGATTGATCCTAACTACTTTGAAACTAGCCATGAGATATATAATCCTTATTCCAATTATTACAACCAAGGTTGGGAAAATCACTTAAATTTTAACTAGGATAAAAATATTGGAGGAGAAGACCAATTTTGGGAAGATAATAAATTTAATTGGACATGTACTTCAAATAATCGTGGCTATTATATTGATGAACTGTCTTTTCCTCGTAATTTTAACTTTAACCCAAATAATGAAAAGAAATTTAAATCCAACCCACTTGATGAGGAGAAGGAATTAATGTTAGAAGAGGTTGTGGAAAGTCAAAAGAGTGAGTTGGAAAATCAAGAGGTTGCAAAAAGGAATATAAAAAACCAACTGGGGTAGATTATTAATGCAATTAAAAGTTACCCCCCAGAGATTTTACTTAGTGACCCTGAGATAAACCCTAAGGAGATGAATGATGAGCAATATAAAATTATCAAACTAATATTTAGAACAGAACTCAAAGATATGTTTCCAAAGAACTTTGAGTTAAGAGATGAGAATAAGGAGATTGAAAGACAAATGGAAAAAAACTCCTAACGAATTAGAATAACCTCTTTCCTCAACTAAGATAAATATAGAAAACCACCTCTGCCATTTACTCAGTACCAAGGGGAACAGTTGAAAGAAAACCCTGAATAGAAGAGTAAACTAAAAAAAATTGATCCAAAATTTAAATTATCTAGAGGTAATTCGATCCAAAATTTGGGAGATCTTGAAGTATCATATAAAGATCCATTTCTTATAAATTTTAAGGATGATATTAATATAAAAATTGATAAAATTATTAGAAGAATATTGGATCTAGAAAGAAACATGAGGAATAATTATATTAATCAATCTGAAAAGGAATAGCTGAAAGAAAAATTTAAATTTGAGGACTTTGTAGGAATCCCTAGATCAAGAAAATATTGGGTGATTGATCAAGAACTACTTAAATGGAATTTTGATCTAGGTAGAATCTTTTGTGAGGCTAACAATGTTAAACCAAGCGCTTTATGGGAGACAACCCATAGTTATCAGTGTGGTTTGATTTAGTATGATTGTGAGTCATGATTGCTAGTGTTGTATTGTTTTATCTTTAATGTGGATTGATCAATCTGATTGATGATTGGTGGATGTTTGGATTGTTAGTGATTTAATTTGATCTTTATGAGTCATGATGGAGGTGATTTCTTAACTTCTTACTATGGCTAAACTTATATATTCTATTATAGTGGTTGGATTGAAGAGTTCATTACAACTCGGGTCTCACCTGGACTCGAGTTTTACATGAGACATTATGAATTTTAATAGTGAAATTTCCATCTTAATTTTGTTTCTTCCTTTCTTTAACCTTGTTTTCATTTTGTAGGATTCATGAACCTATTCTATTCAATGAGTAACATATGGATGATTTTACACTATCCTTATAACTGTTAGATGTGCTTAATTAAAGGGATGACGTAATGCTTGAGATTGGTGCTTGGGAGCCAATATATTAGGGATAATCTTATCTTTAGGATTATACTCTATAAAATCATTTAAAAAGTACTCAGTATGTTTTTGTAGTGATTCCATTAGAAATTGACAGTAAGTTAGTGAGATGCGATGAGTTAATGGAGGAATTGACCTCATTTACCATGTGTATTTTGTTTTTGTGTTACAACTTTATATAGGGCTTGAAGAAAATTTTTACATTTCCTATGTTGATACCTATTATGTTAGTTAAATTTTTCTTTAGTCAATTCCATTCTTGCATGTTTAGTTTAGATTTACTTTCTACTACATGATTTCTATTTTGATTAATAGTTATAGATGTTTCTGATAGGCATGTGTGACAAATAAAATTTATGAACTGTTTTTCTACCTGCTTATATTTTTTTTGTACTAAATGTTATACATGTTAAAAATTAAGTTTGGGGGTAGGAATAAAAATAAAAATTTAAAGTGAGTATACTTCATTTTAGTTTAATCTTATTGCATGTCTTAGGCTAGATTTACTTTCTTCTGCAGTCATTCAATCCTGATTATGCATTTATATGAAATTGATAGGATGTTATAGTAGTTGGTAGATTTAGTTTTTACTTTTTCTTCCTACTATATTTTATGAAATTGATTGCAAAATATTTAAAAATTTAAGTTTAGGGGAGGAAGATAAATAAATTTCAAAGTTAAACTTTATTTGTCCTCAAAGAAACTACAAATTAATTCTTTTTTGATTTTTAAAAATTTAAGTTTAGGGGAGGAAGATAAATAAATTTTAAAGTTAAACTTTATTTGTCCTCGAAGAAACTACAAATTAATTCTTTTTTTATTTTTGTCTTTTTTGATTTTTATTATGTGGAGTTTTTTTAAGATTATTAAAATTTTAAGTATTAATATGCAATAGGAAAACTTAGTAAGGACTTTAGTTGAAAGGATGAAATTAAAGTTAAGATGTTTAGTGGAGAATGGCAGGAAAATGATTTTACTATTTATAGTAGGAAAAATTGAATTTTTGAAAAATTAAAGATTTTTAGAATAATACTTTTTAAATAATTTAGGCTTCATTAAAAATTCTTTTTCTAATACTACATTTTAAGTTAAGGAAAGAAAATAAGTTTTTAACTTTAGAAAATGGATAGTGAAATTCAAAATCATTAAAGACATATCTTCATATAGTAATCCTCACCTAGAAAAATAAAAACAAAAGAAAAAGGAAAAGAAAAAGAAAAAGGAAAAGAAAAAGAAAATTGAAAAAAGAAAAAGGAGAAAAAAAAATAAAGGTATGAAAATCAAGGAGAAGCTTGAGGATTAGAACCTAATTAAAAAAAATTATTTCACTTGAATCTTTCTAAGGAAGAAAACTTATATCACTCCTAAGCTTAATTTCAAAAAGTATTATTAAAATTATTTTTTCTAGATGTCATAAATTTTGAAATTAATATTTTTCTAAGAATCCAAAGTTTTGAAAATTTTCAATTATTTTTGAATTAAATCGAAAATCAGGATTCCTATAGTTTAATACTAAATATTCTGGTACCTTAGATATCATCTATATTATTGTAAATTCTTCTAAGTTGGACTATAACATTTCTAGAACAAAATTTTAGCACATGTTAAAGAAGCCTACTAACATAAATCAACATATTTTTAAAGTTGTAGTGCTACTTGAGGACAAGAAACATTTAAGTTTGGGAGAATCAATACACCTAAAAATTACCTATTTTTAAAGTACATTTCATGCTCATTTTATGCACATTTTTAATCATATTACACTTTAAAGGAAGGTATTTGATCCCGAAAAATATAATTGTGTAAAATTTATATGTTGCTTTTCAACGGTCCAAAAAACTTGATGCATTATTTTATAAATAAGAAATTTAAGCATTTAAAGTTGGGATTCTACACAAGTATATATATCACCAAGTATACATATCATTATCAAGTAATAAAGGTTTTTCTATTTAAGCCCAAAATATCAAACCCACGGGGAAGGTTTAAATTTGAAATGATAAATTTATTAGGAAATTTTTATTAGAAAATTCCCAGAAAGTAAAACAAAATTACTATCACTAATTTTGAATGCTGAGATATTATCAAAACTAAATTATTTAACTATTAGCAAAACTAAAATGCAAACTTTAAACAGTAAGTACTAAGCTACTAAATTATGTTTATGCGATGAAGATTTCTTACGTGAATAAGCATCTTTCTCACTATATAAGATATTGGAAAAATGAGATGAGATAAATGGTTTTAATATGTATTGTGCCAAATAGGAGCAGCTTTAATTCTCTACCCTGATACAACGTTATAGAAAATCATTGGCTAATCCTAAGCTAGGAGAATATTGGCTCTTACTCCAGAGCTCCCACTTCCCCTCACCTGAAGGCTAGCTCTTGCTTCAGTTTTTAAACACTAAGACTGAATTGAATATTTTAGTCTGTCACCTTAAAGGTTCTCCAATTCTACACCCAACAAAGAATGTTTGCCTATTTATTTGCACTTAATTCCATAAATAATGTTCTCCTTGATGGAATCAAATGTTTTCCTTACTCTAATGTAGAACTCATACTCCATTTCCCGGATCATATGTTTCACAACACATTTTA
>NW_018165470.1:156736-162772 GCF_001263595.1 Phalaenopsis equestris | reverse complement strand
CTAGGAAATGTAGGAAGAAGAAATCTCTCACTTTTCTCGTTATCCAACACTCTTCACTTTTCTCCTTATCCAACAGAGAAGAATTCATACTTAATTTCACCACAAAAACTCTAAACTCTTAAACAAAAATCACTAATAGACTCCTAAATTTTGGTGGAATGAAGATAGAAAAAGCGTATGGAGGTGAGGTGTGGCGAAAAAGAACAAGGAGGAGTGAGGAAGAGCCCCTTTTCTGATCAATTTTGAAGCCAAATGGAGCCTAGTGTCGGTTCAGAGTCAGTTCTCCTATAGGCTCCTCCAAAAACTCTTCAAAAAGCGTCTAAATTCATCAAATTTTCTAGAAATAGGGTCTGAACCAACATTGGCGTTGTCGGCACCCATTCTGGCGTCGTTGGCGCCAGTGGTCCATTATTTAATTCACTACTCTCTGTCAAACAACGTTGTTGACGCTGAGTAAAATCCACCATCTGTTCTATAAGTCTGCGTCGTCGACGCTTAATATTTCTTTAAAAACACCTTTTTGACTCCAAATTCCATCCTCTTTGCTTCCTTTTTGCTTCAAGTCTTAAAAATCAACAACGTGCAATAAAATATAAAAATATCTTCCATTAAAGTGCAATATCACCAAAAATGAGTATAAAATATGGGTCTAAAAATGCATATATTTTTGGTGTATCAAAATCCCCCAAACTTACATGTTACTTTTCCTCAAGTAATTCCTCTACTACATAAAAACATGACTTATGGTAATGAATTTAACTTTTAGATTTCCATATTTTAGTCTACTAAACATAACATCATAACGTTACTTAAGAAAAATTCAAAACAACTCGAGTTAATACTAAAGGTATAAGGATATTCAGCAATAAAGTTCAAGATTTCAGATTCTCCATTCTTTTTAAGGAAAATTGCAAATTTTCATATTAAAGTCACTTAGAATAGCCGTATGAAAAAGAACTTTATAAAACTTCACTAGTAAATAAGCTAATACTCAAATAAAAGTTTAGAAAATTTAGTCAAGTCTTCTTCCTTAAGTTGATTCAAGTGAAACCAATTTTGAATTAGGCATCTCCTCAAGCTTCTCCCCACATCTCTACTTCTTTTTTTTGTCTTTTTTTCCTTTTCAGGACCATTTTCAATCCTTTTTCTTTTCTTTACTTTTTTCTTTGTGAGGATCACTATATCTTGATAGCCTTTAATGATTTTCAACTTCATTATCCTCTGCTTAAAGTTAAAAACTTTTCACATCCCTTCACTTAACAAATTTATATTAGCTTAAAGATTTCATAAAGTTTAATTCTTTTCTTTTTACATGAATCTCTAAGATTTTTAATACTTCAAAAATACAAATTTCTTTACTTAAAATAGAAAAACATAGTCTTATTCTCTTATACCAAATATCTTAATCTCTAAAATTAACCTTAATTATTGAATATTTTCACTTAAATTTACTATATATTTAGAAACTTAAATATAGTTATCTAAAATTAACCTATAATACTAAATGTTATGTTAAATTTAAAAATTTTGAAAATATAGCTAAGTGAGGACAAATAAAATTAAGTTTCTTTCTTTAAAAAGGAAATTTTCTTTCCCCCCAAACTTAACGTTTTAAAAATATTTAGCATGAAGAACTGAAAAAGAAGTAAAGGGTGAACGAAAATATTAAATACATAAAGAAAAGACTTACCAGTTGAAGGTTCTGATTTTGAAACTTAATTCTGAAATATTGCAGGTACTAATATGAAAAGCTACAAGACTTAAAACATCAAATTACACATAATACATATTAAATCTGCTGAGAAAGAGTTAATTATAATAAATTTAACAAAACACTAACTAAGAACAACAAAACAAAATTTAATTTCAAATAACAAACATTTTTACAATCTATACTTTACAACACAATAAAACAGCGTCTCACAATCTAATAATAAACAGTCTCAACAATATAACAAAAAAAAACAACAAAATAACAAAGTACAATCAAACATAAACTAAAATAAAGATCACCAATCATCATCATCTTCTTCATCTACATCCAAATTATGCCGTTGATATGAAGTAAAAACTATGGGATAAAAATAGGATAACTAGGAAACATAACTGAATGATCACCCCTCATGTATCTCACCATCGCATCATCATACGCAACATCATATTCAAACTTTTTCCATATCAAATAATCAGTGTGAGCATTTATGGAATCCATGTTTTGCATTCTATGATCCATTCTCAAGATATCTCTATGATGGATCATCATTTGTTCCAATAGTTCTCGAAAGTTCTCGAAGAGTAGGGTACTAGAAGTAGGGGTCCTCGAAGTAGAAGGAATATCTCTGGTCTTACTTCCAGACCTCCATCTAACATGAGATTCATATGTCTTTATATTGGCAGAGCCAATAAGTTTTAGATGCTCAATCCTCTCTTCCTCATGTCTAAATCAACTCCTACCTTTTCATAAAGTCTCAAAATCAGGGCAGGGTATGCTAAACCACCAATGGTCTCTCCTAAAGCAATAGATCTAGTGTTCATACAAATAATGGAGCCTACATTTATCCTCATCACCTGTTGGATACTGAAGTTCAGAATGGCTCTATCCTTTGTCACCTCACTATGATGATTTATCGATATCATTCTTCCAGAAATAAAGTAGTGTCAGGCCTTAAATACTACATTTAACATATAAAGAGGAAAGTTTATCTTAACACCATTTTTCACCTTTCAGGTTCCTCTTCCATCGGTAAGAAAAGAAATAATCTATGAAAATTTCATAAAAATCTGAATAAATTCCCAAAATTCTGAAAACCACAATGTAAAATGCTTTAAACTTAAATCTACTAAGTAAGAGTTCTTCACCGAAGGATTTTCTCAAAATCTTTCAAAAAATCCCAAAATTTTATGATCTCGGCAATGTGAGATAAATCCTTAGTGAAAATCTAAAATTTTTAGTTTAAAGAGTAGCTATTACCTAGAGAAGATGAAATCTGAAGTTTCTTTGCCTTAAAATCGCTTCAAATCCCAGCAAAATCAAGCCCTATGTGTTAAAACCGGAGGTTGAAGGTGACTCAAAGGGTAAAAATGGAGTTTTAGCGAGCAAATCATGAATTTTAAGGGGTTTAGGTTGTTCTTGGGTCGAGGGCGTCGTCGACGCTGAAGGCCTAAAAGTTCCATTTTTTGATTTTTTCAATCTTCAATTTCCTTTAAATTTTCTCCAAAATCTTTTTAATATTTTTTAAACACAAATTTTCCTCTAACAATAATTCATAAATAAACAATTTCACGAACAATCATTTTCACTTTTATTACTAACTTTTATATATGAAAGTACACATTTTTACAAACACAATTTCTTAATTACACAATCACACATATTAAACAAACTATTTATAAATCAGCGTCGAAATCAAGCCACAACACTAAACGCTAACACAAAACTACACACACAATCAAAGTTCCTAATTCTAAAGCAAAGAAAACTAAATCAAATCCACACAATCACATTAAATACATAGATATTTAAAACTAGTAGAGAGCCCAATTTCTTCAATTATTCTGCCTCATCTTCAGTGTTTTCTCCTCCTCTAATATCCCTAATAGACTGGTAATGAACTTACAGATTATAGAAGGTTAGGTACAAAAATTAATCAGTCAAATTTTCTTTGATCCATCATTTTTTTCTCTTGAACATCCGCACTAAAATTGCTTCAATTGTTCCAGTATGATCAAAATTCTCCTTCATCATCAAGTTTAGGTGATCAGAAAGGTACTTAAGATCTCCTATTGCATTCGTAATACTCTGAAGTTCTCTTTCAAATTTCTTCAGTTACTTTTCCAAAGCAAGTGAAATTCTAATTATTGGTGGAATCAATGGAGTTGAAGCATGTGATGAATCATCCAAGAAAGTATCGAATGTTTCATTTCCATTCCCAACATAATTATCATCAATAGAAATCATGGGCTCCCAAGGTAATAAAACATTTTTCCAATTATGCTTCAATATTTCTTCAATTATTCTGCCTCATCTTCAGTGTTTTATCCTCCTCTAATATCCCCAATAGACCGGTAATGAACTTATAGATTATAGAAGGGTAGGTACGAAAATTAATCAGTCAAATTTTCTTCGATCCATCCTTTTTTTCTCTTGAACATCCGCACTAAAATTGCTTCAATTGTTCCAGTATGATCAAAATTCTCCTTCATCATCAAGTTTAGGTGATCAGAACACTTAAGATCTCCTATTGCATTCGTAATACTCTGAAGTTCTCTTTCAAATTTCTTCAGTTACTTTTCCAAAGCAAGTGAAATTCTAATTATTGGTGGAATCAATGGAGTTGAAGCATGTGATGAATCATCCAAGAAAGTATCGAATGTTTCATTTCCATTCCTAACATAATTATCATCAATAGAAATCATGGGCTCCTAAGGTAATAAAACATTTTCCCCAACTTTCATCTGGAACTTGAGATTGACTGCAAAGTAGGAAAATTGTGGAAGGATGCCTAAGTTCATAAATTGGCCCATTCATAATAATACCCATAATAAATTTAAAAATGATGGATCCTACATCAATGGGTTTTTCCATTTGAATGCAATAATTTAAAATAGCACTTTCTTTGGTGACTCTACTAATCTTCATGGTAGGGAGTAATTTTGTAGAAATGATGAAATGTTACTGCTTCGATTTTGGATTAAGTGATAAAGTAGAGAAACTAACATATCCCTCATCTAGCATTTCATAAATATCACTTTCATCCATCACAAAATTATAGACATCTTGCATCAAATCTTTGATAGGGATAAAATTTTTATAATGACAGATTGGAATGTTTTCTATCATATACAACTCATTAATTCGTGGGGGAGTAAATGGTACAGCCTCATATGAAGACAACTCCTTGAGTAAATCCACGTAAGTTGGCATAGAATTCCTTCACCACTTGTACAACAACTGTAGCGGTAGTGTAGCATAGAACTTCCCATCGTCTTTGTACAATGAATTTATCAATTAGATAACTTAGATTAATCAATCCACGATTGACAAAGCCTCTCTTCTTGATTAATCTCTTCTTCGTTATAACTTTGTCATATAATCTCTATGCATAAAAACTGATAAACTTTCTTCTATTGAAAACTCCATACCTGGAAGTATTTCTGGAATTAGAAGCCATGGAATTCAAAAATAGGAAGTTTCTAGTCGTCCAATGCAGTTTTTAGGACTGTAAAAACACCTCCCAATGGCTATTAAGGAGAAAAATCCCGCCAAAGACCAGCAAATTTGTCCTCAACCGTGAAAACTGCTATCAGCACCGTCGGTGCTCTCGATGGCGCTGTCGGCGCCATGGTCAGTTTAACGGGCACCATTGGCGCCCATGCTAGCACCGTCGGTGCTAGATGCCAAAATTGCATCTTTTCATATTCATTTTTTTTGTTTAAATTGATTCCAAGGTTTCCACCAATACCAATATTTGTCTTATATTATAATCTATAAAATTGTGAAGGATTATTATCTACTAATATATAAAACACTTATCAAATAAAATAATAATACATAGATATTATATATATATGGGTTGCCTCCCACAAAGCGCTTGGTTTAATGTCATCAACCCGACGTACCACTTGCTTAGTTGGGTTGACATAACATTAAAACTTCTTTAAATTGTAGTATGTATCGTTCATAATAAATGTTTCAATTGATGTCCATTAACTTTAAATATTATTCCAGCTTTAGAATCCTTAATAGCAGCAGTTCCATAATGATAGACTTTAATCAATTTAAATGGTCCTAACCATCTGGATTTCAGTTTTTCTGGAAATAATCTCAATCTTGTATTATATAATAGAACTTCGTGTCTACGTTAAAACTTCTTATTAATAATCTTTCGATTATCTGATCATGCCATATTTTCATTTTCTCTTTATAAATTTTTGCATTATCATATGCTTCATTTCTAATCCCCTCAAGTTCATTAAGCTGTAATAATCTTTTCTTACCAGCATATTTGAGATTTAAATTAAATTCCTTAATAGCCC
>NW_018165470.1:126849-156721 GCF_001263595.1 Phalaenopsis equestris | reverse complement strand
ACAATGCTTTATGCTCCAATTCTACTGGTAAGTGGCATATTTTTCCAAAAATAAGTCTATATGGGGACATTCCCATAGGAGTTTTATAAGAAGTTTTGTATGCCCATAATGCAGTATCTAATCTAGTAGACCAATCCAATGTATAAGGATTTAAAGCTTTTTCTAAAATTTGTTTAATTTCATGATTTGATATCTCTGTTGGACCGCTAGTTTGAGCATGATAAGTAGTAGAGAATATATGCATAATATTATATTTTCTAATCAATTTCTCGATCCTCTTATTCCTAAAATGGGACCTCCATCAGTAATAATCACACTCGACATTCCATATCTTGTAAAAATATTTTTATTTAAAATTTTTGAAACACTTCGAGCATCACATTTAGGTACAACAATAGCTTTAATCCATTTGGACATATAATCAACAGTAAGCAATACATATAAATTTCCAAATGAAGGCATAAATGGTCCCATAAAATCTAATCCCCACACATCAACAATTTCAAGTTCTAACGTGTAATTTACAGGCATTTCATTTTTTCTAGAAATATTTCCTACTTGTTAACATCGATCACATATTTTAATATATTCATTAACATCTCTAAAAAGAGTAGGCTAAAAAATCCAGCTTGCAAAATCTTATACGCAGTTCTTTTTGTTCCAAAATGTCCACTAAACTCATAAGCATGGCATCTTCCAATTATCTGTTGAGTTTCCTCATAAGGCACACATCTTCTAATAATTAGATCTTTACATTGTTTATATAAATATGGGTCATCCCAAAAATAGAATTTTGAATCATAAATGAATTTTTTTAGTTGTGGAATTTTAATATCAGGTGGTAAGATATCACTTACAACAAAATATACTGTATCAGCATACCACGGTACATTCATTTCATCAGCACTATATAATTGTTCATCAGGGAAATTTTCTAAAATTTCATTTGCAAAATTAGTTAATATTTCTCTTTCTAGTCTAGGCAAATGATCAACTATTTGATTATCATTTTCCTTTCTATCAACTACAGTAAAATAAAACTCTTGCAATAGAAGTATCCATCTAATTAATCTTTGTTTAGCATCCTTCTTTTGCATCAAGTATTTAATAGTAGAATGATCTGTATGTACTATACATTTAGTTCCAATTAAGTAAGGTCTAAATTTATCAAAGGCATAAACAATAGCTAATAACTCTCTTTCAATAGTAGTGTAATTAAATTGAGCATTATTTAGAGTTTTACTAGCATAATATATCACTTTAAAAACTTTATTTTGCATTTGTCCTAAAACAACCCTAATAGCATAATCACTAGCATCGCATATTATTTCAAATAGTTTTTCCCAATCAGGTGGAACTATTATTGGTACAGTGATTAATTTTTCTTTCAATCATTTAAATGTTTTTATGCATTTTTTATTAAAATTAAATTTTGTATCTTTTTCTAAATGTTGGCATAATGGCTTAGTTATTTTCGAAAATTTTTTTATGTAGCGCCTAATGAAACCAACATGTCCTAGAAAACTTCTTACCCTTTTAATAATAGTAGGAGGTGGTAAATTTTCAGTAACTTGAATTTTTGCAGGATCTACTTCCATGCCATTTTCAGAAATGTTATGCCCAAGTACAATACCTTCTGCAACCATAAATTGACAATTTTCCCAATTTAGTACTAGGTTGATTTTTTCACATACCCCCAAGACTTTTTCTAAATTGTTTAAACATAATTGAAATGATGTTCCAAATACAGAAAAATCATCCATAAACACTTCCATTCCATGTTTAATAAAATTACTAAAAATTGACATCATACATCTTTGAAATGTTACAGGTGCATTGCATAGTCCAAAGGGCATTCTACGAAAAGCAAATCTTCCATATGGGCTTATAAATGTTATTTTCTCTTGATCCTCTAAAGCAATTGGAATTTGGTGATAACCAGTATATCCATTTAAAAAGCAATAATATTTATTTCCAGCCAATCTATCCAACGTTTGGTCTAAAAAGGGTAAAGGAAAGTGATCTTTTCTGGTGGTCATATTTAATTTTCTATATTCTATACAAATTTGCCAACCAGTAACTTATCTTATTGGAATTAATTCATTTTTCTCATTTTCTTCAACGGTCACTCGTCATTTCTTTGGAACACAGTGAATTGGACTAACCCAAGCACTTTTTGAAATAAGATATATAATTCAAGCATCTATCTATTTTAAAATTTATTTTTTAACAACTTATTTCATTATGGGGTTTAATCTCATCTGAGAATCAGCTTTAGGTTCGTATTATTCATCTAATAGAATTCTCTGCATACAAATAGAATTATATGCATACAAATATAAGGACTAATTCCTTTAATATCGGCTAAAGTCCATCCAAAAGCCTTTTTATATCTTTTCAAAATCTCTAATAATTTTTGTTCTTGAATTTCAATTAACTCAGAAGATATAATAACATGCAATGTAGATGACTCTCCTATAAATACATATTTTAAATGTGTAGGTAGTATATTTAGTTCAAGTTCAGGTGGTTTGGTTCAAGTTCAGGTGGTTTAATACTTGAAGGAATAAGATGTTTATTATCATTTTCCAAAAAGTCTAAAGTTTTAAATTTATCCTGAATATAATCCAAATCCTCTTCTTTTATCTCATCCTTGTTCTCAAAAAAATCAGTTACTTCCATCCTGAAACATTCATTGTCTTCAATCTCATTCTTAAATTGCTCATTACTCAGATAATCAGTTACTTCCATCCTGAAACATTCATTGCCTTTTTCTATTTCAGGATATTTCATAGCTTTTTCTATATTAAATGTTACTTCTTGATCATTAACTCTCATCATTAATTCTCTTTTTTACACATCTATCACAGCTCTCCCTATTGCAAGAAATGGTTTCCCCAAAATAATAGGAACCTCTTTATCTTTCTCCATATTTAATACTATAAAGTCTACAGGAAAAATAAATTTATCTACTTTTATTAATACATCTTCTATAACTCCTTTTGGATAAGTTATTGATCGATCAGCTAACTAAAGAGTTACAATAGTAGGGGAAAATTCTTCCAAATCTAATCGTTTAAAGATCGATAGAGGCATAAAATTGATACACGCTACTAAATCACATAAAGCTTTTCCTAAAAACTTTTCACCAATAGCACAAGGTATAGTAAAACTACAGGATCTTTTAATTTTTCAGGAAGCATTTTCTGAATAATAACACTACACTCTTCACTGAGTGCAACTGTCTTATGATCTATAAACTTCCTTTTCTTGTTTAGTATGTCCTTTACAAATTTCACATAACTTGGCATTTGTTCCAAAGTTTCAACAAAAGGAGTGTTTATCGTTAATTTCTTTTGGATTTCTTGTAAATTGTTTACTTTATTCTTCTGCTTTAGTCTTTGAGGAAACGAAGGTAATGGTTTTTCTAAAGAACCTTGTGTTTGTTAATTTTTATTTTGGTCACTTTTAATTTCTTCCTTCTCTTCAACAACTTCAGTTTCTCTTTGAATCCTTATTTCAACTTATTTTCCACTTCGTGATTGAATAGCTTTAATTTGTTCCTTATTTTGATGTTTTGGATCTATTTTGGATTAACTTCCACAATACTCAAAAGAATTCCAGAAGGTCTCTTAAAAAGTGCAGTAGCAATATGTCTTAATTGATTTTCAATCTTTCTAATAGGAGCCCATTAATTTTGTATTTGATTTTCATATTCAATGTGACTTCTTCCATGTTCAACTTCTTTTCCTTCCTTGGTTGTTCAAATTTTTGGAGGGATTCACCGAATTGTTACAATTATTCCAACTAAAATTAGGATGATTTTTCCATCCAGGGTTATAATAATTAGAATAGGGATTGTTATTTCAATTATTTATAGCATTTAAAGTTTCATAAGATGATTGACTATCAATTATCTGCCGTAGTGAATTTTCCTCTAATACTGTGGGTATGTGAGAATAATTCACTCCAATTTGATCAATCTTTTTCAAAATAGCAACAGTTTGAGATGCCAAAACAGACATTGCATCCAAGTCATGAATACTAGCTACTCCCTTAGAATTTACCCTTTCAGAGGGTCATTGAAAATTGTTAGTAGTCATTTATTCAATTAAAGAATATGCTTCATCAAAAGATTTTAACATTAGTGATCCACCTGCAGCAGCATCTATAATAGATTTAAGTGATCTCACTAATCCATTGCAAAATGTTTGAGTTATTAACCAATCTGGTAAAGCATGGTGTGGAAATTTTGTAAGAAGATCTTTAAATTTTTTCCAAGCTTCATATAATGATTCCTCTTCAAACTGACAAAATGATGTAATATCATTTCTAACCTTAGTAGTTTTCGAGGGTGGAAAATATTTAACCAAGAATTTTTGTGATAGTTCTCCCCAAGTTCTAATAGATCCAAGTGCTAATGAATTTAACCAAGCTTTAGTTTTATCGCTTAATGAAAAAAGAAAAAATTCTAAGCCTAACAACATCGTTAGACACTCCGTCATATTTAAAAGTAGCACAAATTTCAAGAAGAATAGTAAGATGTAAGTTAGGATATTCAATAGGTGCTCCTCCGAACTGATTTATTTGTACAATTTGGATAATAGCAGGTTTAAGCACAAATAAATTAGCAGCAACATCGGAATTTTGAATAGTCAAGTGAAGTTTATCTGTTTTCGAATTAACATAATCTTTTAAAGCTCTTTATTGATTTTTATTTTTTTGAATATCTAAGATATTCACTATTTCATTTAAATTCTTAATTTATTTTTTTGTTTTTGAATTTTTCTAATACTACGTTCTAGTTCTGAATTGTAAGGTACGGAATCTTTAGATCCAGTATTTCACATAAACAAATATAAAAAGCAAAGAAAAAAAAATACTCTTAAATAAAAATATTTTTATAATTTTGATTTTAAGAATTTTCTTATAATTATCTCTAAATTTCTTAATTTACCAAATCTATTTAATTTACTGTTACCTTCTCTAGCAATGACGCCAAAAACTTGATCCCAGAAAATATAGTTGTGTAAAATTTATATAAGTTTGACTCCGCTATGCAACGATGCCAAAAGCTTGATGCAATATTTATGATTAAGAAATTTAAGCAATTAATATTTGGGTTCTACGCAAGTATACGTATCGTTATCAAGTAATAAAGGACTTTCTATTTAAGCCCCGAATATCAATCCCACGAGGAAGGTTTAATTTGAAATAATAAATTTACTAGGAAATTCATAGAAAGTAAAACAAAATTACTATCACTAATTTTGAATGCTGAGATATTTTAAAAATTAAATTATTTAACTATTAGCAAAATTGAAATGCAAAGTTTAAACAGTAACTACTAAACTATGTTTATGTGACGAAAATTTCTTATGTGAAAAAACATCTTTCTCACTACAATGAGATTTTGGTAAAATAAGATGAGATAAATGGTTTTAATATGTATTGTGCCAAATAGGAGCAGCTTTAATTCTTTACCCTGATACAGTGTTATAGAAAATCATTGGCTAATCCCAGGTTTAGTCCCTAAATCCTTGGTTAGGCTAGAAGGATACTAACTCCCACTCTAGAGCTCCCACTTCCTATCACCTAAAGGTTAACACTCGCTTTAGTTTTTAAACACTAAGACTAAATTGGGGATTTGAGTCTGTCACCCTAAAATCTCCAATATTACACCCAATAATGTATATTTCCCTATTTATTTGCACTTAATTCCATGAATGATATACTCCTTCATGGAATCAAATGTGATCCTCACTATGTTGTAGAACTCATACTCCATTTCCGGGATCATATGTTTCACAACACATTTTAATAATTCAATTAGCTAGATTGACAAGTAAATTAAGTTCGGAGTTGAAAAATCATCACAATTTATTTTATATTTTAATATTAGCACATCCATATTATCTCTTCATTTCACCATATCTCAGAGTAGGGAGAAAGATAAAGGAAACTACTTAGACTTCATTAGAAAGGTACAATAAAATATAAATTTCATATATAAAAGAAAGTTCATACAACACTTATTTGAAACTCTTTCTCAAAGCAAACCCCTTGTAGCCTCTCCTTGGAAATGTAGGAAGAAGAAATTCCTCACTTTTCTCCTTCTCCAATACTCTCAAAGAAGAATTCACACTTAATTTCATCACAAAACTCTAAACTCTTAAAGCAAAATCACTAATATACTCTTGAATGGTGGTGGAATGAAGATGGAAAAAGTGTATGGAGTTGAGGCGTGGCGAAAAAGTGCAAGGAGGAATGAGGAGGAGCCCCTTTTCTGATTAATGTCGGCCCCAAATAGAGCCAAGAGTCTATTCTCCAATAGGTGCATCAAAAAACTCTTCAAAAAGCATCCAAATTTGTTGAATCTTCTAGAAACAGGGTCTGAACTGACATTGGCACCGTCGGCGCTAGTGGTCCATAATGTAATTCACTGCTCTTTATCAAACGATACCCTTGGCGTTGTTTCTAGCACCGTCGGCACTGAGTAAAATCCACCATATGTTTTGCAAGTCTGCACCGTCGACGCTGCTTCTGGCGTCGTCGGCTCTGAGAATTTCTTTAAAAACGCCATTTTGATTCCAAATTCCATCCTTTTCGCTTCCTTTTTGCTTCAAGTCTTAAAAATCAACAACTTGTAAGAAAACATAAAAATATCTTCCATTAAAGTGTAATATCACCAAAAATGAGTATGAAATATGGGTCTAAAAATGCATATATTTTTGGTGTATCAGTATTCTACAAATTTTTAGCTTAAGGTACAATAAACAAAATTTTGGAAAAAAGGAAGCAAAAATAGTGCAATTTAGAGTAAAAATAAGCAAGAAAGAAAATTCTGACCTGACAAATTTTGATATGTCTTTCTGTATTTAATCTCTTTTACACTTCTCACATATTTTTAAATGAAATTATAATTTAAAGAAAGGTTTTTTTTGTTCTTATCTTCTAGGTATATCTGTTAGGAGTGAAACACAACTGAAATAATATGAAACGAAGTTGAAACAGTGGAACTGTTGCATGGTGTCGCCAGAGGCATCATAATCCAAAGAACACTTGCCAGAGGCACTAGAATGACGTTAGAAGTGACAAAATCTAGAGAAACAACACTAGCAACACCAACGATGAGTTTTGATGTATTTTTGGTAGTTTTTGACTATTTTCAGATGTTCTTGAAGGCTTGAAGTGAATCAAACGCCCCATAGAGTAGCTCAATGAATCTAGACACTTGGCAAAGGCTCGTGAATGAAAATATATGTCTCTTGGATGAAGCGATATGTCTCTTAGAATGAAAAGATGTCTCTTCTGAGAAATATGAAGAATTTTGTCTCTTAAAAATAGCGGGGCTGGGGCCTCTCATGGAGGATATGTAGGGGTGTGTATGAGAGTAAAATTGAGAGGAATGTTTAGAAATCTTAGAATAGGAGTAGAAATGAAGATTTTTACCTTTTTTGGAAAGATTGGAGAGGGGATTTTGAGAGGGTCTGTAAGAAATTGTATTAGCATTGCATGGATTAGCATGAGACTTTGTGGGAGAGACCATCATCTTTCTTTCAGAAGGAAAAAAGCTAAGTATTGTGTTCTTCATTATCTTATGGTCTTGTAAACACTTATCTAGTGGATTTTCTTTGATGTAATGAAGTTTTCCTTTTTATTTTCTTTATTCTTTATGAGTAGTTTTTATTACTCTTTCTTCTTGTTTGGAAATAGTGGCATGAGAAGATTGTGTCATTACTTTCATTTTACTTTTCTTTTACAATGAGTAGGATTCATGTGTAGGACTTTGGGATGCATGTTAGTATACCTTCTAATTATTACTGTGATGGTTGAGTTCAAATAAATATGGAAATATACTTTGATGGGCATAAAATTGAAAATTTTAGGGTGACAGACTAAAATCCTCAATTTGGTCCAGTTGTTTAGAAACTAAAGCATGATTGTTAGCCCTCAGGTGAGGGAGAAGTGGGAGCTCTGGAGTGGTATCTGGTATCCTCTCAACCTGATCACATATTTAGGGACCAAACACTGGATTAGTTAATATTCTTTATGCACTCTCTGGTGGGAAGAATAAGATTGCTCCTATTTGGCACATACAATATTTAATGTATCTCATCCCTATACATTATCCAATCCACTACAAAAGAATAGTAGTTTTTTACATTTCAAAATTCTCCTAACCAATTCATCCATAAAGTGTTATCTTTAAAATTAATATTTTCATTTAGAAGTAGTTGTTTATTGTTTTAAACTTAAGACTTACATTTAGGAGTACTTGTTAGAAAAATCACTTAAATTGACCTTCCAAACTAAGGACTGATAGTAGTAGACTAGAATTAGCCTAAGGAATTTCCTACCTTGCTTCTCTGTGGGATCGATATTGGGGTTTTTAAGGAAATCTTTATATTAAATGAAGCGATACGTGCACTTACGTAGAATGCACTTACGTAGAACCACTTACGTAGAACCACTAGTGTGTGAACTATTCTCTATATTTTATAACATTTCAAAATTATTGCGTAATTTTGGGACAGGTTAAGTTTGTAGCACGGTTATCGACGATTTAAATTGACATAAAATACACAGAAAAACAACAAATACTAGAGGAACATCTAGTTTTATGTGCTTTCTTGTGTAGGTTCATGTGTTATTTCTCTAATTACATGAACATGAAAGACATTAATGTGAAAGTTTCATGTGCTTTCATGTCTAGGTTTCATATTTCTCCATATGTTAAGTATTTTTCTATATATAAAAGCTTTTCAAATCTAAAGTATGTGAAATGAAGATTTATCCATTTTGTCTTCTCAATGTCTTAAACATCTGAGACTGTGAAGTAACTTTCATGTCAAGTAAAATTATCTATGAAGAGTAGTTTATGTAAACAAAGAAACCTCTTTTGGTAGTGTGTCTAGGTTGTGTAAAATGAATGCATGTTATGTTTATGTTCTTAGAATTAGTCGTTTGCAAGTTTACATGTTCAAAATGTGTCACTTACAAGCTTGTAGAGTTAATATATTTCAATTTATAAATTTAACGTTTGCAAGTTTACATGTTCAAAATGTGTCACTTAAAAGATTGTAGAGTTAATATAACTTAAGGCTAAATTCTTCTAAATCCTATTTTGAACTTTAACACACTTAAAGTTCTAAATGCTTTCAGACAATTTAAAATAAATTAAACGTTAAAATACTTAAATTTTTAATCACTTAAAATTCTAAACTCATTAAACCATTTAAAATAATTTGAAATTTAAAACACTTTAAACTTTCAAACACTTTAAATTTCAAACCCTTTAAACCTTTTAAAATAATTTGAACTTTAAAACACTTAAACGTTCAAACGCTTAAAATTTAAAACCCTTTTAAACCTCTTAAGATAATTTGAACTTACGAACTCTTAAACATTCAAACACCTTAAATTTAAAACCTTTTAAAACAATTTGAACTTTAAAACACTTAAAATTCAAAAACCTTTAAAACTTTTTAAAACAATTTGAACTTTAAAACACTTTAAAAAATTTTTTAAAAAAAATATCTTAAACTTTCCATCACTTAAAAATTAATAGAACACCTCAAAATTTTTAATACACTTTGAAATTTTCAAGACACTTCAAATTTTTCATCACTTAAAATTTTCACTTAAAACTTTGTAAGTTTTTAAAACATTTTGAACTATCAAAATACTTTAAATTCTGAAAAAAAATTAAATTTTCAAAACACTTTCAAAATTTTTAAACATTTTAAAATTTTAGAACACTTTAAAGCTTTCAAAATACTTTAAACTTTCAATTATTTGAACCTTAAAAACTTTTAAGCTTTTAAAACAATTTGAACTTTTAAAACACCTTAACCTTTCATTCACCTAAAATACTTTACACTTGCAAAATAATTTTAAATTTCAAACCCTTTTAACTTTTAAAAAGTATTTCAATCTTAATTCACTTGAAACATTAAACTTGCAAAATACATTTTCAAACCATTTAAGTAATCACCTCTTCAAATTTTACTCATTTTCATTTACTCACAGGTTAAAAACTTTTCAAGCAACTTAAAAGTTAATCATTTAAACTTACGATCTTTGGTTTTTAAATTCTCATACTAACCCATATATGTTTGCACTTTTAAATATTATCAACGTGAATTAGATGGCATATATGTGAATCCTTTTGTGACGTAGTTAGGATAATAAATTAAATGAAAGAACATCAGCTTAGAATAGTAAAATAACAATAGAAATTAGAACTTAGGATGAAACATGATGGTCCGCCTCGACCATGACAACAATGGCTTCATCGCTCTGCTATCGTCGATTGTTGTCATAGAGTCACCAATTTATCTTCAGTTGTATAGGCTTTTCTCTCTGAATAATGCTCTATCTAATCATGCAGGTGATCCACAGAGAGAAGAGATTAGAGGGATAAAGCATACAATGACGGAGACAAAAAAAAGAAACATGTGGGGAAGCTTTTGTAAAGTGAAGTTTGCATAGATAGCTCTAAATTGTATTAGTTTAAGACACTTCTGAGTCATACTCGCAAAGAAGACCTAAAGAAGCAAATCCACAACCTAAGATTCAAATTTTTTATCTATTTTGGTGTCCGCTTCTTCCTATAAGGGAAGCCCTATAGTTAGTTAAGACTTAAGCAATCTGACAGTTACTTAAGAAAACTTCCCATTAAGGTTGTAACTCATCATTAGAAGATTTTAAATGTCATTATCAAGGAAAGGAATTTTAAATTCACGTTCTAAGGGAAGTGGATTCCTAAAGATTTTGAAGAGTCATGCTAAAATTCATTTTTGTTGTCAATTATTGACCTCACTTTTGTTGAGGTTGAGGTCTAGTAAGGTCTAGTATTTCTTCTTTAGAAGCCTAGGATCTAGCCATATGACTTTCCTGTTGACTATCCTAGAGGATTAGTAATGTAACCCTGCCCCACTACAAATACTAAAATCTTCTTTACTCTTCTTGAAGTTTAAGATTTTGGTTCTAACCTCTAGCACTTAGTAGGATGAAACCAACATAAGGGAGCTCAAGAAGAATCCCCATATGACTGTCTGACCTTAGAGTTAGCTCTGGGTGGTGTGGTCTTGGACAGTTTTGCACACATACACTTGAACCCCTCACTTGCACTCATAACCTAACACCTTTAACCAAGCATGTTTAGCTTGGTTCCCCTCTGGTTCCCCTCTCCCCTCCTCTTTTGGAGACTCATGTGGGTGGTCCCCCAAACTCTTAGCCTTTGACTTGGATGGCCAGGACCAACACATGGAGGATCCAAAATGAGGTTCCCTTGGTCTTAGGGCACCATAGGGATAGTTCTGTGATTAAACTCCTCATTGAACCCTAATTCTACCCAAATTTCCAATTTTGACCTTTTAGCGCCAAGCTTTTCCATAATTACCAAAATACCCCTTGAACCCTAAAATTCCAAAAATGACCCAAATCCTCAAATTTTATCCAAAAATCATTCCAAACCATTTCAAACCACTCAAATTGGCCAAAACATCCTAAAAATTCTAAAATTCTCAAAATACCCCAAAAATTCCCAAAATTACTGAAATACTCTTCATGTCCAAAAAAATCCCAAAACCTCTTCTAAATCAATCCTAACCACCTATTGGGTCCAATTTGACAAAAATGACCAATTTTGACCAAAATCCCAATTTTATCCTTAAAAGCCTAAATTCCCCTAATTCACCCCCAATTTTCACCAAATTGATTTCAAACTTCCCCAATTTTTAATCCAAATCAAATTTCATCTTGTATCAACCCAATTGAAACCAAATTCTAGCCCAAATGATCCCAATTTCACCAAATTGCAAGCCTAATCAAAATGCCTCAAAATTGGCCTAATTTCAAAATTCCACTAAATTGAACTTCCTAGCCCATTCACTGCCATCAAATTCACTTCCTACACTCTTCATAACATTCCTCTAGACCAAATTGAACCCTCAATTAGCCTATAAACAAACTAAGCCTAGCCTAAATCCAATCCAAACTAAAACCCATATTTTGGTCAAAAATCCAAATTTCCTTAAATTGAGCTCCCAATTTCAACCCAATTGACTTCCAAATGCCTCATGACAATGTTCCACATCAAATTGGCCAATCAATTGATCTAGATCCAAGATCTAGCAAAGGAAAAAACCCAATTTCAAGTCAACCCTCAAGTTTTGAAACCAAACCCTAAACTCACCTTGAACCATTTGGTCTAGGTGAAGCTTGCCATCACAACCATAAGTTAGATCCTAAGGACCAGCCTAGATCCACCTAACCCAACCTAATGGTGCCACGGACCAAGGGTCCCTTAATTTGGGGGATCTCTTCCTAAAATTGGTTAAACCAAGGGGATTCTTCCCACCAGCCTTCCCAAGCCCCCGAACCATCACAATTAAACTCTCTTGGCACCCCTAACCTAGCTAGCACCAGCTCAGCTCTGGTCGGCCCAAAAAGACCATGCACTAACCTAGCTAGCACCAGCTCAGCTCTGGTCGGCCTAAAAAGACCATGCACGAAAGATCATAAATGGATCAAACCCAAAACAACCCAAAATTGGGACTCTCTAAGATGGCTCAACCCCATTGGTCACTTGCACTATTTAACTTTCTAAATAAGCGTCCTCTCTGCCCCTCTTGCTTGCCCTGGTAGCAACCATGGCTCCCTCTATAAATTGAACACCCCTCACGGCTAAATGAAGAGATCATCCAATTCCTTGGGGAGATTCTGACAACATACTTCCAGAGCCACTTCAAGCCATCCTAATCACATTGTTCCCAACCCTCCATAGCCACTATCCTACTGTGATTTTGAGTTCAAAGTCTAGGACATTTTTTGTATTTCCATAAACCTTCACAAAACTTCCAATTAACTTGCCCTTAAGCTTCCTTAGACCAAAAGAGGAAGATTTGCACTAAAAGCCCCATCCCTTAAGCTCTCTAACCCACTCCTAGACCAAGGCCGCACCACCTGTTGATCAAATTCCTACTCATAATTCATACTAGAGGCAAGTGAAACTTCAAGGAGGTTTATTAGACCCTACTGAAGCTTCTACAAGCACTTAATCAAGGCCTCACATCTTGGGCAAAGGTATATTTTAAAATCCCTAATTTTAGGCTCGATTTCATTGATTGTGACGTGGACTTGTGTTTCATGCTTGATACTCTGTATAGATGGTTTGTCTTAACTAGATGAAGTTAAAGGAACAAACACCATGTCATTTTGTTGAGTATCAAGCATGATCTTAGGTCTAGAAGTTGGACGGTTCTCGGGTTAGAACAGATGGGAACATTGAATGGATGTCGTCCATTTGCACGTGTATTGATCCAACAACGGAGGATCAGATGAATGATCAGTTTATAAAGCGCGGGCCAAGTTAGTGCTGACGTGGAAGGTAACATTAAATTGGAGCACGCCATGTGAAGCTTTGAAGCTTTCATAGGATTGTGTGGTGCATTGTGGATAAGTAGAAAAATAGGGCAAAAAATTTAAAAATCAATAACTTGGTGTAGAAAAATCATAAAAATAAATTAAAAATACATTGTTACTCAGTGAAAAGAGAAAAAAATTATGAATGAAAAATAACAAATATTTACTATGTATTTTATTTTAAATTATTTAAATATTCTAGAGAGTAGTTTAATTATATTTAATTAAAAATAAATCACCTTGGCTTAAAATGTATTTTATTTTAAATTATTTAAATACTCTAGAGAGTATTTTAATTATATTTAATTAAAAATAAATCACCTTGGCTTAAAATTTGGAGGGATTATTTTGCATGTGGTTTGGGATGTTCTCTTATTTTTTTGAAGTTAGAGAACTCCTTTAAACCTAAAAGCCCTAATTTTCAAGGCTAGTTGCATTTTTTTGTTTAAGGTAATTATATAAATTAAAATAAAAATATGAAATATATGAGACTTATTTTGGTAAGTTCCCTATGGTTAGAGGACTCTAAGCACTATGGTCGGAGGAGTGTAAGAAAATAAAACTTAACTTTAAAATCATGGTTAATTAAATCATTAAAATTTAAGTCATTAAAACTCATAAAGATTTAAATAAATATAACATAATTCAAAACTTGTAAAAATTGTTCCACACTATAAATAATGATCATTTGAACCCTTTGTAAAAATTTAAAACACATTTTAAAATATATTTAATATCAAAGTATATTTTCAAGGTAAATGGGATTTTTGCATTAAAATAATTATAATAAATAAAATGTAATTAGGAAAATTATAAAATGTGATTTTTATTGTTCCATGTGATAGGGGGAACCGAAGAAAATTAAAATTGACATTTAAGTAAAAAAAAGTTCATTTTTGGGCTATTTTTCGAATTAAAAAAAGTTATAAATAATTAAAAATTGTAAAAATATCAAAATGCATCAAAACATTCTAAATTATTCATAAAAAAAGTTATAAATAATTAAAAATTTTAAAAATATCAAAATGCACCAAAACATTCTAAATTATTCACTGATCACTTGGGATACTTTAAAAACAATTTTCCTAATTTTTCTAATGTAGTAATGTATTTTAAAATGCTAAAAAAAAAATTTCTTAATTTTTCATTAAAAGAATTACAATAAATAAAATAGAAATCACCAAATTGAAAATTTTGTTTCTCTGAGTTCTCTGAATTTAGAGAAAGAAAAATATAAAAAGTTAATTTTAAAATTAAATTATATTTTTGATTTAATTAATCATTAAAATCAATAAATAATTATAATATTTAAAATATAATTCAAAAAAATCTTGAAAATATAATTCAAAAAGATCTTGAAATTTGATCCAAGTGGTCATCTAACTTAGTTGAACCTCCAATAAATTTTCTAATGACAAAAACTTTACTTTCAATAATTAAATGACTTAGCATTGAAAATCCTTATTTTTTAGTAAAAATAACAATGAAAATTTAAGTAAAAACAAGAAAATCATACTTTTTCCTCTAATATTCTAATTGACCCATGAGTGGGGTGCCTTAAAAGTTTCAAATTTATTTTAGTTGAGTTTAATGAGTTATGAGGTGGAAAGCCCTAGGCGCAAAATGGTAATTTTGGGATTTTGATGCCCTAATTAAATTTTAGGTTAAGTTAAAGGGTAAATGGATAATATTGATCATAATAAACTTTTCTGAATGATTGAAACATGAAGGTTTAAGAGGTAGAAACCAATTTTTCACTTTTCTACAACGAGGGTAAAATTGTAATTTTCCCAAATCATTGTGACTTGGAAGTTGGTCTAATTGGATGATCCTAAGGTAGTGGGCTTGAGCTAGGAAGATAATAACTTACTCATTTGAATCCCCTTAATTGGTGATTAGATAATAAGAATGATCTTTTAATAAGAATTAAATTCATTTAACCCAATATTTTGATTATTGCAAATTTACCCTGAAAACTTAAGTCCTTAATAGTGAGCTAGACCTGATTTGATTTTCCTTAATAAGGTTTAGAAAAGGAAAGTTAATCAATAATGAATGCTATTAAAGCACTATAAGTCAAACTTTAATCATGAGTCCAAGATCCTTAATGATTTAAGTTTGCCCTTAAGAGCATCCACTTACATAATTCTTAAATAAAATATCAAGTGAATGTACAAGTACCCCGCTCATGGGATATATAAAATATTAAGGTTCATTGATCACAAGGTTGTTTAATTCATTGAATCTAAATTAACTTCAGATGATCAATTGAACAATATAATAAGTATAAATGAACTCAAATAGGTTCTAAAAGTTGTTTAGAGTTATGCCCCAGACACTATCATGATCTGTTAGATATTTGAAAAGACAAATGAACTTATTATTCTTTGCTCAAGAAAATTATACATTGAAACTTTTAAGGACCCGCCAAGTTATGCCTTGGGACCCGATAATTCACCTTAATCAATATAAATGCCCTACACTACTTATCCTACATTAATTGACCTAATGCTCAAGGATTTTTAAGTATTCCCCAAGGTATTTAAATCCTTGTGAGCAACTGGGGGTATTTTTTTGCCACATATGGATCAATGGACATGTGTAAGTCTGAGGTCTAGGTGGGTAGGGCAATGATGATAATGTTAATGTGTGCTAAATGAGGGATACAACGTGGGATTTATAGTAGTATCTCCTACCTCAAAGACCTTTAACAAAAGGATAGGATAAAGATGGATGATACTATTTGATAACTCTTTAGGAGATAATTGCTCTTGATACTCTTAGGTTGACACTAGTCCTAGCTCGATCGAAATAATTAACCTGTGGACTACACAAATCTAAAAAGTGTTTTAAATGAAATCACTTTTGCTTGTTAAAGTAAATTTTATATGCATGAAAATTAAATTTAAAAATGAATCTTATAAAGGTCCATAGTTAATCACTTGAATCGAGGTTAAGACTGCCCTCTGTAGATTATTATGTTGGTAGCTCTCACTTAAGGTCTACAGGCACACAGACAACTCTAAGCCCTCAGCTTTACCAATGTCTTACATTTAGTTCTGATCTTCTTTATGTGACTACGAGTGTTCTTTTACTTGCTCGTGTTTTGACAAGGCTCATTTTTTTTTACCTTTCCAGTACTAGATGCTCCTATTTACTTTTTTTCGCTTTATTTAAATTTTGTGCAAATTTATTATGCTTTATGATGTTAGTCATGCAGCGGTAGCAGAGGCCCAAGTACATATTTATATTTTATGCAATGCAATTTTACTTGTTTACTTTACATCACTTTATTAGCTGCACTTATTTACTTTATATGCAAAACAAAACATGTTTTCAAAATTAAAACAACATCTTTTTTTCAAAACAAAACTAAAAGCATAATACGTCCTTTTGAATTTACGGGAGTCCCTCGAATGAGGTAACCTATGGTTGCTAATGAGATCTCCCAAGGTTAAATGAGCCTAACTACTCTTTTAGACTAAGTAAATTCAAGAGAAAATAGTGGTACTAGAATGAGGAAATCGTAGGATCCTAGCCAATGTCGATCTAATCAACTTTAACCCTCCCCTTAAAGATATTTGAACAACAACAAGAAACTCTCACATAAACTTGTCACCTAAATAGTAAAACCTTAAACCTTGAGCCTGAAGCTTTCACTTCAATGACGAGCTTGGAGCTAAATCCGTGGGCAACATGATATGGACGTACAAAAGAACAACTTTGAGAGAGCAAGCAGATCTACAAGAGAAAATCCTTCCTAAAAATTTAAGAAAAGGTCATAGGACTTTGAGGTAGTATATCTAGTATGACATAAATACTCAACTAATCTTTATGCCTTTACACAACATGTTGTGCAATTTAAGCCCTAACTCGCTTTAGGCTTCGAGGTCGTCATTAATTACAACTTATACCCTCCTACCTTTCAGGCTATTTGCATGAAAATTTTATCAAACTGTAAGCCCTAAATAATAATAATTGGCAAGATGAAACATACAATAACATTTCCTCAAAATTGAAGTCAAACCATATGATAGCTTGAGAAGTCACCAATGTTCTCCTCAGGGTCTGTGACATCCCCTAGTTTCCTTTCTTTGGATTCAAAAATAATTGTTCCCATTTGATCATTCTCATTAAATACTCCTTTGCCTGACTTTGAATTTTGTAAACTTTGAAATACTTGAAGGTAATGCCTTCTGATCTAAATATAGAATTTCCTTAACTGACTTTGGTTATTTAAGATGTAATTAACTATAACGGCTCGCCCTTAAAGAAACATTACAACCCAACTTAATATAAACTCTATCTAATCTGTTATATTGGATAAGAGAAATTTTTCAGTCAACCTAAATGGTTCACAAACTAAAACTGATGTCATAAATTCCTTAATTTATTTAATCAAGCCTCATTAGAAAGTAATGTGTGTATTCCTCAAGATAAATGCATTTCTTACAATTTTGCACTCATTTATTTAAACTATTGTCTATAAGAGATCAGTCCGGTCCTATATTTTTATATATATAATATTATATTAAAACCTTACCGTTCCCACATTTGGCGACCGACAAATTTTCTAGCGACTCCGCTGGGAGAAGTTTCTCTCTCCATTGTGATTAAAAATTCTTGTCTTCATACATTGTTAATGTGTCACTATCCCTCATGGGCCAAATTACCATTTTTCTATTGACATACTTCACTCATTTCTTTCTTGGGTAAGCACAGTCAACTATTTTGGATTCCATGACCCTCTGTTTAACCATCCCTAAATAGAGAGGTTCAGGAGTCCTTTAGGACCTTTTCTTTTTGTGTGGGGTCGAACCTTCAATAGGTGTGTTAGTGATCTGGTTTCACCTTGGCGATGTGCATTGTAGAGTTAGTCTCGATCTAGGTCCTGAACTTCACCATTTCTTTTGGTTTAGTTTGTTATCTGCAAATTGAGCTAAGTCTTTGTGTTTCTTAACTCTCACTTAATTCTCATAACTAAAATTAAACCCCTGCGACATCATAAACGCCAACAAATAATGAATTTGAAAAAGACACCTTAAAATTTGGAAAATGAAAAAAAATGAAACAAGATAACCTTTGAAAACAAAATGAAGATAATAAAAATGTGCCTAGTCCACAGAGTAACCTTCACTATTTTTTAGTGCTAGCATTAAATTTGTGAGGTATTGGTCAATACTAACCTTAAGAACTTCTTTTTGAAGCTTCTACAATGTCAACTCCAACTTTGACCTTCTATTGCGACTTGCTCGCCGGCTGAGAGGCCCACAACATTGCACCCATGATTAAGTTTGGATCTGGATTCAACGAGTTTGAAGTTGTACTTGGCAAAGCTCTATTATTCGTCATGAAAGTTACATCCTTTGATGTTCAAGCGCCATCTACTGAATTTGATTTGAACTGTCATCAATACTTCCCTTCTTGCAAGAAGGCGAAGGTCGCTATTGCCCTAGTACCCACCAGGTTAGTTGTTCTTGCACTAGCTAGATCAGTTGCTCCTATTCTGAAGATAGTCATTACACCTACCGTCGCCAGATTTACTATCACCGTGCCCACAACAATGTCTGCCAAGGGAAAAGAAGTTCTGATTGAAGAAAGTTCAAAGAATGCATTCACTGCCCCACCATTGGTATTTGAGATTGGTTGCAGTTTGAGAGCTGCACCACTGAATAAATTCCAAAAGAGAAGTCGTGGTCGTAAGATTTAGAGGGCCACCAAGGCCAAGATTGCATAATTAGTTCCCAAGATTCTTCAGTAGGAGGAACTCAGTGTTCTTGAGACCTCTCCTCTCCTCCAAGGGAGTAGGTTTCATTCGTTGATAGATACTACTGGAGATGAAAGCCTCCACAGGATTGCTGCTGCTCTTCAACCTCCTCATGGTCATGGTGAGGAGAGGTAGAAGCCCACTCCTTTCACCCGAGTCCATAATGTGTTTCAGAGATTAACTGCCAAAGAAGGATGTTCTGTCATCAAGTTGTTAAGCGGGTGGGCTGTTCAGTACGACCCTAGACGAAAAGTAAGATTTTAAAGAAAGTAAGACCTATTCATCAGTTACAAAGATTAGTAGAAGTTCCCCCAGTCTGTATTCCAGTTAGATTCCTACATGGGAATCTTGTCGACACCACTGCCATCATGAAAGATGCCTCTACCTTTGTTTCAAGACATGTGATACGTAGACCGACAAGTCGCGTCTGGGTCTGAGAGTACCATCTATCATTTCTTGTGAGGATTTCCCATAGAAGGATGATGGAAATAGATCATTTACTAATGTACTTGGTCAACACCATAAGGAGCATACCCCTCTTCGACATACCAGTACCTCCACCAAGACACTCTGTGTCAAGACATCAACGTTAAAGAGGAAGGTGTGGGTACCTAAGTTTGACGCACCAGTGCACTTTGAGAATTCTGAGGGGCATTTCTGTGAAATGGAATGTAAGTCTGATATTCCAATTGCTGCTACCACTGTTTCTAATGATACACCTAGAATGTATAGTATTTTTAGACACATTTTTATACCTATTTTTGAGATATTACGCTTTAATGGAAGATATTTTTGTGTTTTTCTTTCAGGTACAACTAAAAAGGTGAAAAATGCTTAAAGGAGTGAAAAAGAATCAAATTTGGACTAAATAGGTGAAAATTGTGCGAAAGTGTTTTGGCGCAAAAGCGCTAGATCTGACGCTTAAGCACGAGTTAAACAGAGAAGGCTGCGCATAAGCGTAAGAGGCCCCGCACTTAAGCATTAGAGACAATTATTTGATGAGTAAATTCAATTTTGTGAATTTTAAAGAGGTTTTTATTGTGAATTTTAAAGAGGTATTTAAGGCACATTTTGGCATAAATAGGTGGTTACAACCACCAAGGAAAAAAATACTTGTGAAAGGAGGCATCTCTTGCAGAAATACATCGAATCTAGGCATATTTTGAAGAGATACCAAGACACCTATTGGAAAATTATAAAAGAACAAAGATTGAAACTTTGAAAGTGTGTGTGCTTGAAAATAGAAACTTTTGAAAGTTCATAAAGAAATTGGGGACTTAGTTTGGAGAGATTTTCAGCCACCACACCAAATATTTACTTTATCTTTTTGTTTTAGTTTTATATTAAGAGTGTTGTAAAAGAGAAGAGATTCAAAGGAACTTCAAGAGTTTGGTGGTGGATTTGAGGTAAGTTTTATCTTTTATTTTAGACTAATTTTTGTTTTAATTGAGACTTATTGTTGGTTTTACAATGATTTCTTCTCTTAAACTAAAGTGTGATTTTCTTTGAGACTTATTTTCTCCATGGATTTTGAGTAGTTTTCTTTATCTTTCTTCTTAAAATAATAAGTATTTAAGTGTTGGAAGAAAGTTGTGGAAAGTATTAATCTTTAATGTTGGAAGAAGTTGTGATGATTTAAATCCATGTAATTCATTTACTTCTTTATTTGGCCAATCCATATGTTAAAATTTGTTGTGAGAACATGTAAGAACCGGGTTGGTATTGTCTCAGTCAACAATTGGAAAGAATCATATGAGCTTGTATGAATGAGAATTTAGTTAATATGATTGAGTGCAAATAAATAGGGAAATATTCATTGAAGGGTGTAGAGTTAGAAGACTTTAAAGTGACAGGTTAAAGTGCCCAACTTGGTTTATTGTTTTAGGTTTTGATACGAGATGTTAGCCCCCAGGTGAAGGTAATCGATGGAACTCTAGAGTGAGAGCTGGTATCTTCTCTGCCTAGCCGGTCTTCAGAACTATTCAAACTTTAAATTAGCCAATATTCTTTATAGCAACTCTAGTAAGGGTAAAGATTATTATTTCACATATTTGGCCCAACACAATTTGCATACTTCCACAACAGAATTCCTATACTTATTACTGATTCATGATAGGGGGAAATATATTTTTAATATTTAGTGTTTTTCTTCTACAAAATCTTAAGTTATCTTTTTAAGTTGTTACTATTTTATCAAAACATCAAAAAAACCAAAAATTTTAAACTTTCATTACTGCAAAAACATCTATAGTTTAAATAATTGTCTTTTTAAAAAGAGAAAGTTTTCAAAAGTATTGTCTTTTTAAAAATAGAAAGTTTTCAAAAGTACATATTACATCATTTCCCTGTGGGTTTGATATTCAGGTCTTAATCAGAAAAGTCCTATATTACTTGATAATGATACATATACTTGCGTAGTATCCCAATATATATAAATGAAAAGTTAAATTCTTATTTTTCTTCTAGATCATGTTTTTGGTTTTGTTGCAAAATAAGAAAATATAAGTGAAAAATATAGTAATGATTTATTGTTGTACTGTTGCATATAAACAGTCGGGATTAGCTACCGAGTTCATTGCTGAGTGGGAAGATGTTCAAGAATGATCTACAAATCTTAAGAGGTTTAACTAGAAAGAGATCGATGATAATGTGAAGAAGTTCAGAGGCAAGATTTAGATTTGTTAAAGGAGCATTTTAAGTTGTTACTATTTTATCAAAATATCAAAAAAACCAAAAATTTTAAGCTTTCATTACTGCAAAAACATCTATAGTTTAAATAATTGTCTTTTTAAAAATAGAAAGTTTTCAAAAGTACATATTACATCATTTCTCTGTGGGTTTGATATTCAGGTCTTAATCAGAAAAGTCCTATATTACTTGATAATGATACATATACTTGCGTAGTATCCCAATATATATAAATGAAAAGTTAAATTCTTATTTTTCTTCTAGATCATGTTTTTGGTTTTGTTGCTAAATAAGAAAATATAAGTGAAAAATATAGTAATAATTTATTGTTGTACTGTTGCATATAAACAGTCGGGATTAGCTACCGAGTTCATTGCTGAGTGGGAAGATGTTCAAGAATGATCTACAAATCTTAAGAGGTTTAAATAGAAAGAGATCGATGATAATGTGAAGAAGTTCAGAGGCAAGATTTTTAATTTGTTAAAGGAGCAAGGAATGGATGTGGATGACAAAGATTATGATTTGTCTAACTATCTTGACGAGGAGTTCATGAAGATTAATGTCGTTGAGACCAGGGCCGTTGTATCTACGTGTGATGCTCCACTTTTTGTTGAGGATAATGTTGTGGATGACCTGCAAAGGGCCATTCAACTATGAGATGAACAAATCATTTGGATGGAGAAAAGGATGGAAGAGATGGCTGCCGCCATGGCCGTTGTGCCTACGATGCATAGATAGTCTCAGTTGCAGCAAATGGCGTCTCCAGATGTCAACCAACATGAGATTGTACATATTACAGATGAAAGAGGAGAGGTCACTTCTGCGAGTAGGAATGAGCTGCATAGGAAAGATTATATTTAGAGTTTGGTACTAGAGAAGGAAATCAAACAGTTGGTTGAGCAGCAAGTGAGGGAGGACTTAGCCCAATCCAAAGGGGGAGCATAAATTTCAAAGGATAAACATTTCCCAGTGGAATTCGATGCCATTCCATACCCTAAGAGCTTTGTGCCACCAAACTTCAAGACTTTTGATGGGACAGGAAATCCTCGATAGCATATAACACATTTTTGAGTGATTTGTTGCATTGATGGAGGAAATGAGGACTTGCTGTTCAACCAGTTTGTCAGTAGTTTGCTAGGAATTGCATTTGATTTATAAGCGGAGTTACCGAATGGATCAGTGAAGATGTTTTTCAAATTGGAGCACTTTTTTGTGTAGAGAAATCAAAGCACCAATCCACCATAAGAGATCTCGTGGTGGAAAGATAGAAGACCAGTGAGACCTTGGTTGACTACATTCTGAGATGGAGGAACTTGGGCCTGAAGTGTGAGCCCCAGCTATAGGAATAACATGAGATTGAGATTTTACTCAAAATCATTCATGGTTCAGTAGGGCTTACTATTAAGTCATTTGAGAAGTTATTCGACAAGGCCAACAGTCCACAGGAGGAAGTCAAGCATATGGAGTCATTAGAAAAGGCTGGGAAGTTTAGGTCAGCCAGAGCATTTGAGAAGAAATTTAGGATGGTGACAACTGCTGATAAGGGCAAGCAACTAATGAGGATTCAAGCCAAGTAGTTTGGTCAGGGCTCCCAACTGTCGTCACAATATGGTCAGTCTCAGCAGCAACATACTCAGCAGTACAGTCAGTCCGACCAGCAATTGTTTTAGAGGAGACCATATAGAAAAGATGACAGGCGGGGTCTGTCAATTGCAAATCTATTGAACATGGTATATTCCTTCAAGGATGAAGTTATGCCAAAGATGTTCAAAAGTTTGATGAAGAAGCATGAGTTTAGATTGCCCCAACCAAAGAAGCCAGATGAGGTGAATAAGAAAGATCATCCCAACTATTGCCTTTACAACAGTTTACTTGAACACATTATAGAGGCATATTTCAGTTCCAATGATTAGCTTGAGAGAAATCTTCAAAAGGAAAATACAACAATTTTGAATGAGTATTTAAAAGAACCTGAATGAGATTCTATAAATATGATTTTGACCAAGCCAATCACCTAATAAATCTATAATCAGATGAAAGTGGTTGGAGAACAGTCTGGAGTCGATCATGACAAGATTCAGATCGCTTCAGTACAAGCCATCGCTCGGGGTCTGTAGCCTGCTAGGCTGATAATAGAGATTACACCAGAGAAGTTGTCGTAATCAAAGAAAAAAGTAATGAAATCATGCACGAAGTGAACACAAATAGCGCAAGGGGTAGGATAGGGGCTTCCTCCGTTAGATTGGTAACTATAAAATGGATTATAAAGTACTAGCTCATCTTAGGAGGTTGTTGGTCAAATGAAGCATCTACGACGCACTGATCCTATCAAAGAAGATGAGGGAGTCTCTGATCAAGGCTTTACTTAATCTAAAAATTTGCTTAGCTGAGTTAGCTAGCACATCCTCAGATGAAATTTATTTGTTAAAGGAACAACCTGACGTAACTTTCACCGATGAAGACTTTCCACTTGGTACTGCCGATCACAACTGACCGCCCTACATTTTCGTGAGCATAAGAAGGTTTGTACTCTCCAGAGTTTTGGTAGATCCTATAGCATTGGCCCACCTTAAAATTACCTCTTTTTAGTGCATATTTTATGATCATTTTATACATATTTTTAGTGATATTGCACTTTAAAGGAATGTATTTTGTATATTTTTGGTTTCAAGTACATAGAATGGACATTTGGAGAAAATGAGGGAAAAATAGTGCAAAATGGTATGGTACCTTAACGCCGCCCCTTGGAGCTATCAAACCACAGACACAAGCAAGTTTGATGTATGGCCATGTTATGAAGGTTTTTTAACACAAATTGTGGCGAGTGGAGTAGGCCATGGGTTCAATTTGGTGGAACCGAGTCATATGGCCAAAATTGGGTTTTTGGCTTGGGTTTTGGCTTAGCTAAAAATTGGGTTCAAATCATGGACCAATTGAGCTTGGATTTGGTCTAGATTGGTCACATCAATGGTGAGTTTGAGTTTAGAATTGAAATTGGGAGAAATTGAGACCAATTGGATAGACATTTGGAGTGATTTGGGGAAAATATGGACCTTTAAAAGGCAATTTGGGCATTTTGATCAAAGATGGTCAAATTGGCCAAATTCAATCATGTGATAGTTGATAAAAATGAAATTGGGAATATTTGGGAGGTTTTAGAAATTTTTGGGATTTTTTGGAATTTTTGGAATTTTGGGGTAAGGAGGGGTATTTTGGTGATTTGGCCAATTTCGGTGATTTTGGGTAGTTTGGGTGTTTTCAAAGTGTTTGAAATGATTTTTGAACCAAGTTGGGTATTTTGGGTAGATTTGGAAATTTTGGCCAAATTTGGGGTTCCAAAAGTATTTTAGGTAATTTGGGGGAATTTAGGGGCAAAAGGCTAGGTTGGGTGCTTTGTAGAGTTGGAGTGCCAATCACTATTAGTAAGTCATAGACCAATGGAAACCCCATTTTGGTTCCTCTATGTAGTGATCTTAGCCAAACCCTAGCCTAGGGTTAATGGGTTTAGGAGACCACCTACATGAGTCTCCCAAAAGTATCAAGGGATCAAAGCCTAGAAATTCTGGATTTAGGGTAGTGAGTGATTGTGAGTGTAAGTGATTGAAAGTGAGTGCCTTAGTCCTAGACCAACACCCAGGGTCAACCCTAAGGTCCACCCCCTCAGATTCACCTCACCTACTATGTGCTAGAGGTTAGGACCAATATGTGTAACTTCAAGTTGAGTAGAGAAGAGTTTAAAATTTCTAATGGTGAGGTTTCCTTGTCTAGTTTTCTAAGAATAGTCAATAGGAAAGTCCTATGGCTAGACCTTAGGCTACTAAAGAGGAAAAACTAAACCTCAACCAAAAGTGGGGTCAACAAATGGAACCTCAATATGTTTGGTGTGCTGGGCAAGCACACCGCACATATTGGCGTTGACCGATGAGATCAACCGACAAGATCAACAAAAACCAATACAAACTCCAAAGTCAACAGACCCGAAAGTATGTGTAGAGTGCTGTAAATTAGCAGCTGATCGTTTGATTGAAATCAAGGAGTAGGGACTCTCGCTAGGGATCGGAGAGTAAATTTTGAGTTATGAAATTTCAGGTATTTATAAAGGATGGGAGTCAGTATATAAGTGCTAACATTGAGGTGTGATTTTAAATTTGGGTATCAATCCTAAAATAATAATAATATGGTTGTATTGAAACTGATTTCAAATGATGAGAATAGGATTGTGTGGGAGGACCAAATCGAGATGGAAAACAGAGAGGCTCACATCCGGCTCTAATGAAAATATCAGCTACATTCAAGAGGGAAGCACTGGGACTCACATCCAACTCAATAGATAACAAGAAAGTATGTGTGTCACGTTAGGAAGGAAAGCACTTGGACTCACATCCAATGCAAGAGATGACTTGAGAAGGAAAGCACCATGACTCACATCCAACTCAAGAGGTAACAAGAAAATATATGGGCATCACGTTAGGGAGGAAAGCGTTAGGAATCACATCCAACCCAAGCGGTAACAAGAGAATATATGTGTTACATTGAGAAGGAAAGCACTACGACTCACATCCAACTCAAGAGGTAACAAGAAAATATATATGCGTCATCATATGTGTCATTGATAAGGAAAGCACTAGGACTCACATCAAACTCAATAGGTAACAAGAAAGTATGTGCGTCACGTTAGGGAGGAAAGTGCTAGGACTCACATCCAACCCAAGCAGTGACAAGAGAATATATGTGTTATATTGAGAAGGAAAGCACTATGACTCACATCCAACTCAAGAGGTAACAAGAATATATATGTGCTACATTGAGAAGGAAAGCACTAGGAATTACATCCAACTCATCCTTATGCAGATTCACACATGTGAATTTGTTGTGAATTTGTGGGGAATATGTGAATAGAATATGAGAATATGTGAAGGAATCAGAATTTAAGTACTGATCCAGAAATAAGAACTGAATTTTAGTTATCATTCTTGAAAAGAGAGTCGGAAGTCAGGGATCGACCTCGAAGATTAAGGATAGGATTCCATGTTATTAAAGGGGGTCTTATACCAATCTCGAATATGGGGAGTCAAATTTTGGGTATTGACTCCAAGAGTCATATGAAAACAGTGTAGAGAGTTTGTGATGTTGAATTTGCATAAATGTGTCATGTGAAAAGGTTGATTTTGTTGAATAAGATTTGTAGAGTTTTGTCGGATTTTGTGCAGAATGTGAAATTCTGCATGGATGTGAAGAGAGTTAATGCAGATAAAGATGGTTGTGTTGTGCACACAAAGAGTAAGATTCTCTGAAAATGAGAGAATCCACTCAATAGATACATTTTTTTTCTTGCTATTTTTATCACATTTAATTTTTCAAAATATGTCTTTAAAATTTTAATTTTAATTCGTTGATTTTCAAAAGAAAATTTTTTTGTTGTTTATAAAAAAATTTATTTAAATTTATTTATTTTTAAAGTTTTGTTGTTTCGTTATTTGTTTATTGAAATTCTGAACCAACACGTGGTTCGTGGCTTTCATCCATCGCACAAAAAGGCAACTGACAAAAAAACACATTTTTGAGAGAAATTTTCATTAATCTGCTTCAATAAAGATGTCGCAGATCAAACATAGGCTAACACCTCAAAAAGGTATAATATATAGTCCATGTTGAAGTACATCTAGAACATCTCATGCCATGAATACAATGTAGGCTTTATATAAAATAAATAGATTGTTGCAAAAAAAAAAAAAGTGAACCCTCTGACCATTTGTATCAAGTACGATGAGCTCTTGATCGAGCAGACCTTCTAAGCCATGCTCCAGGATAAGAGTTCCCTTCGCATGTACTTAGAGGTACAACCCTCTCACAGCTCGTACGACACTAGCTCTTCCAGTTCTGGGTCTGGCTGAAATCCATATGATATTTTGTTGTCATCCATCCTACGGAAGGTCACGAACACCCTACGGTGTCGTATCCCAGGAATGCAATGTTTGGCGACATCGGCCCCATTTCTTTTCATAACCAAAACTAAACCAACTGGCAGCGGAATCTCTACAGTTCCTCTGAACTCGCCAGGGCCGACAATGTCAATCTTTTTCCAAAATAATATAATGCTCTTGCTTAAAAATGAGACCGTGCAGAAGGGTCTTACAAAATTGTGATGATCAATGTGAGGAGGAATATAATGTGAGGAGGTATATAGTCTCCCTTATCATATATGATATATGTTGATGATGCAGCTGTGTGGGATGCAGGTAGCTGGCAGTATGCTCTATCTGACCATTCTCTTGCACATCCACTTTATTATAGGAGGGAGTGGATCTACCTGGTCATGTCTAAGGATCCCTGGCGGATTTCCTTATTTGTCGTTTATGAAATTATAATAGTAGAAGCACTGAATGGTGCTTCTTCCTTTTTCTCTCATCTATTTCTTTGGCTCAGAGTATGTTCTTTCCATGAGAAGGCCTGCTCGGCCTCTATCTCTCAAGTCAAAGATGCAGTCGAGAATGCTTCTTTCGTCACTCTCAGAGAGAACCTTGGTATACAGCTCCAGGCCTTCCAGCATGTAGACAATTCTTCCTTGAACTTCTTCATAAAATTCAAATTCTTTTTTATTTACATTGCTTATTTTGTAGCACTCCATCGTACTAGGAGTCGGTAGCTATCACGGGTGTTCCTCTCTCTGAATATCGGTAGGAACCCAATCACAAACTAGCGCTAGTTGATCTGGAACACGAGACTCGGCATCTAGCGAGATGTATGCTCCTGGGCTCCATGGTACATACTGATCTATCCCGAGTGGGACGTATGGCTCATCCATCATAAAATCTGAAGTTTGAGACCCATCAGTGCTAGAGGTATACTCTTCCAATGTACTGAAGCATTGTAAATATAGAACATTGCAATCTGATCATTCTACAAACTCCCCTATGGCAGATGTCCCTGCAGGTATTTCAGCGTTGCACGTCAGACAACCCTTTCATAAAACATCTGAAGCTGAAGATGTATCTGACTCTGCGATGAACCTCGGTTCTTCATCTGTGGTGGGTAGGCTCGCAAAAGTTTCTTTCATGTCTGGATCATTAATATGCCCCTTAGGAGTATGGGTGAGTAAGTTCTTCATTTCTCTCTGACGTCTACGGTCTTCTCTAGAAAAGCCCTCTGTTTCTTGCGGCTGGCGTTTCTGTGTTGCATCCTGAAAAGCGAAGCATCTGACAGTCATTTTTTATTGGCGGCTACTAGGCCTCCAGCTGGTGTAGCTACCATGGAGGGCAGACGGCTGGGCCCTTCCATTGGATCTTGTTCTATTATCACGTTCTTGCCTTTGTGTGATGCACTATCTTTGGTGGTCACCCTCAACAGTGAAGACAATCCCTCTTTTTCTGTGCACCTGACTACATTCATGAGAGGACCTTCATAGTCCATGTTGAACTGGTTCAAGTCCATGTCAAAGTCTATGGTACCGCCTTGTTGCGCCATCTCCTCATTTAGTGTGATGCTCCAGCCATCCTTGAAAGCAAAGGTCAGCCTCTGTCCCGATATTTTTCTGCAGATGATAGGAAAAATGTCAGTAGGCTGAAACTTAGCAAGAACAAGAATAAAACATAGTATTTATTAAAATAAATTTTAGTTTGTTTTAGTGAAACAAATTGTATATTTATGTATGAATTTTGTTTAAATTTTTGTGGAACATTATACTCAAAAGTGGAAAGAAAAAAAAAATTCTCAAAATTTTCATTATATTGAGGTAAATTACAAAATTTGGACCCGGTCATAAACATTTGGCCACATAGATAACCCCAAAATAATCAAAGTTTCAAAATTTCAAAGCAATTGAAGGCAAGCGGCATCAGGTTGTGTAATACGTTTTCAGATATCATCCATTTATTGGTAACATGGGTCTTTCGCCCTTGAAGTCCACTAACTGGTAGGCTCCTCATGTGTAGACCTTTGCAATGACAAATGGTCCCTCCCAAGTTGGCTCAAATTTTCCACCTATTT
>NW_018165470.1:125413-126743 GCF_001263595.1 Phalaenopsis equestris | reverse complement strand
AATGTTGTTGTTTGTTTTCCCTCAAGACTTTTCAGTTCTTCAAGTCTGAGTTTTGCACTTTCTTCTGTCGTGAGTTGGTTGGCAATAGCAACTCTATGAGACTGTGTCTACACTTCTAGTGATAGCACAGCCTCGGACCCGTACACGAGCATATAGGGTGTACACTAAGTGGGAGTCCTGAAAGTCATCCGATAGGCCCACAAGGCTTCTAATAGTTTGTTGTACCAATCTCTTTTGTTTTCATCCAATGTTTTCTTTAAAATCTGTACCAATATTTTGTTGAAGGCTTCAGCCTGACCATTTACTCTGGGATAGTAAATCGTAGAGTATCTCCAATCTATCCCATGTCTTTTAACAAAATTGTTGATCTTTGTGCTTCTGAAAGCTATCCCACTATTGGAAATTATTCTTTGTGGTACTCCAAAATGGTAGACAATTTAGCTTTTGGAAAATTGAAGGAGGTGTTGTATCGTAACCTGACATAACGGTACTGCCTCTACCCATTTGGTGAAGTAATTTGTAGCGGCAAGTATAAACTTGTGACCTTTGGAAGATGGAGGGTCTATCAAACTGATTATGTCCATGCCCCAACACTCGAATGGTCACGAGGCAACAGTTGGGTGTAACACATTTGGAGGCTGGTGTAAGAACACCCCATGCACTTGGCATTGGTGACATTTTGTGGCTGTATCCATGCAATCAAACATCATTGCTGGCCAATAATATCTGAGTCTTTTGATCTTCATTTTCATTTTTGGCCCTGACTGGTGAGCGCAACACAATCTGGCATGTACCTCTTTGACAATATTCTGTGCTTTGGCTCTGCTCAACACCGTAGCCACATCTGGTCGAATGATCTTCTGTAGAGAACGTTTCCCACTAGGGCGTAAGACATGACCCTTCTTGTGATGTGATGTGCTTTAGACCTATCTTCTAGCAGCTTTCCAGTATGCAAATATTCTATTAAAGGCTTGCGTCAATCTTCGTTGATGTCTGCAACTGTATTTATTATTTCTTCTTTTCCAAGCTTGTGTAGAGTCTCAAGGTCGACCTGAGATCAGCACTAATAAATCTGAATCATTAATAAAGGAAAAAGAATAAATTATAAAATGCATCAAAAAAGTAAAGTTGCTAAATCAGCAAACTACTACAGCAATACCGTCGTACAATAATACCTTAAATGATTCCGCAATACTAAAGTACAATGACCATTATTAAACCATATTAATTTTCTAATACCCAAAACATCTCAAAAATCTTCAATCATGTAATCAAGTGTAATCTATTTTGAAGGCAACAATGTTTGTTATATCCATTGAGATTGCCATTC